>NC_133661.1:262826207-263126207 GCF_037893015.1 Macrotis lagotis | reverse complement strand
ATGGTAATGAGTCTCTAGTACATTCTTAAGGCTTGTTTCATTTGCCCTGTGAATGAAGAGAGTAAAATTATAGTCTCTAGGTGTTTTCCATGGTTCTTTCATAAGCATGCCTCCTGACACCAATTAAAGAGATTATGTCATCAACTGAAAGGAAAGCTATAACCTTGTATGTTAATGCTGTGATTACTTGAGACAGGGTCACAGGGCCCAATAGAGCAGCAGCTGACCTCTGAGAAATTAACTTCAGAGCTCAATTCCTAATTAACCATTTTCAATAGAAGTATGTGTTATTTCAGACAATTGGTCAAAATATTACTTTTTTTGTACATGGAGTTCACCTCCCCCCAGATTAATTAGCAATTGCCACAATGTGGCACAATGTGTGTTTTAAATACACTAGATAATTTTGCTGTTACCTAAAGAGGTCAATTATTTCTTTTCCCATGCCATTCACTCTACCTTTTGAGATGAATAAAACATGAAATATCCTCATTAATGATGCCTGCATACCTCTTTCTCATATCTTATCAGTGTACAAAAATGCCGAATTTTCATCTTCATTTTCCATTGCAATCTTGAAAAAGTAAATGACAACCCAGCCATGTATAGAGATGGTCATGCTTGTATGGGACAAAATCTAGAGATTTAACAAAATTGAATTGAAAGTCTTTATTCCTTAGATAAATGGGTTTAGACTGAAATCTTTCTTGACTTAAGAACTTTATTCAGTTCCTCTATTGTATTTTAAATATTGCATCTCCTCAAGAGTCAAACTGTGCTTTGCACACAATGTTTAATAAAGATGAAATGAATGAATGTTAAATAAATGAACAAAAGAATAATGGTATGCATTTTGTTCCAGAAATTACACTCAGAATTTATTAAACCAACTGCCATTTCTGAAGTATTGAGTTCAAATCGTGCTCCTCCCACTTTCAACCTATGAACTTGGAAAAGTCACTTAATCCCCCTGGGGTTCAATTCTCTTAATTGCAAAATGAGGTAGACATTTTTTCCATTGTGATTTTGGAAATTTACACCAACTTGTCTTTATCTGTAATAGAATCATGCAAGGAGAGAATGCTGTCTTTAGAACTAGTGATATTATATGTGTGAACTTGGGTAAGTCATCTAACTATATGGGCTTCAATTTCCTCATTAGTAAAAATGAGAGGAATGAACAAGATTACTTCTGAGGGCTCTTCCAGCTATGATCCATGATCCTATGGCCTAGAATTGTTAGCTAATGAAATTTGCATTTCTTGGATTCTCAGGTGGTATTTGGTCATCTAACCTAACTATACAGAAAAAAAAAAATAAGTTACTTCCATGGCAATGTTGGCAAATATGGAAGGTTTGGGTACCAAATATTCCATTTTTTATTTGTAAAAATTATGAGGCTTCTCTGTATAAGTGACTACAACTTTTTATATATGCATTAGTGATGCATTGATTAAATCTTGTTTTTTTATTTGTTAAAACTTTCTTTTCTTTAAATGAAAAACATTTTGACAAAAAAAAATGCAAAAGAAGGCAACCTAGCCATACCGGTCTAAAATTATATTATAAAGCATCAATTATCAAAACTGGTACTGGCTAAGAGATAGAGTGGTGGATAAGTGGAATAGATTAGGTACAAAAGAGATAGCAGGAAATGATTATAATAATCTACTGTTTGATAAACCAAAGAGTCCAGCTTCTAGGATAAGAACTCACTCTTTGATAAAAACTGCTGGGGTAAAGTGGAAGATCATATGGCAGAAACTAGGATTAGACCAACATCTCACACCCTATATCAAGATAAGATCAAAATGGGTATAGGATTTAGACATAAAAGATACTATTATAAGCAAATTAAGAGAACAAGGAATAGTTTGCCTGTCAATCTATGGAAAGAGGAGCAGTTTATGACCAAAAACATTATAGAAAACATTATAAAAAACAAATTGAATAATTTTGATTATATTAAATTAAAAAGGTTTTGCACAAACAAAAACCATTGTAACCAAGATCAAAAGGAATGAATGTAGCAAACTAGGAAATAATTTTTACAATAGTGTTTCTGACAAAGGACTAATTTCTAAAATATCTAGAGAACTGAGTCAAGTTTATAAAAAAAAAGTCATTCCCCAATTGACAAATGATCAAAGATATGCAACGGCAATTCTCATATGAAGAGAAAGTCAGAGAGGCCTGGCTCCAATCCTACCTGTGATACACACACATTTTATAGGAAATGTTTTTATTCTTTTTTTTAAAATCATTGTATTTTTCCAACTACATATAATTTTCAATAATAATTTTTCTAAGATTTTGAATTTCATATTTTTCTCTCTCTTCCCCCCCCCCAGAAAGCAACCTAATATTAGATGTTGTGAAAGAAGAATCAAAATAGGGAAAAGGTTAGAGAGAAAAAAATAATACATAAGACAACTTTTGAAAATTGCAAAGCTTTGGTCTGCATTTAAATTCCATTGGTTTTTCTCTGGATGTGAACTGTTTTCCTGCTCAAGTCTTTTAAAATTGCCTTTGACTATTTTACTGCTGAAATGAACAAGTTCATCATAGTTGATCATCACATTATGTTGCTGTTAGAGCTTCTGGTTCTACTTCCTTCACTCAGTATCAGTTCATGTAAGTCTTTTCAGGTTATGCCCATGATTTCTTATAGAACAATAGTGTTCCATCATATTAATATACCACAGTTTGTTCAGCCATTCCCCAATTGATGGACATCCCCTCAAATTCACACACACACACACACACACACACACACACACACACACACACACACACACTTTTTAATGAGCAATTATTTACTCCCTTCTGTCACATCTGTATCAGTGTAGGGAATTTCCATTTGAATCAGTGGAGGGAATTTCCACACCAGGGATCCTTACATAAAATGATAGGCCTGAACCCTCCTCCTCCAAAAAGTTTTTTGTAATATGTTTTCTTTGAGATTTTTAAAAAAATGTTTTAAACTTCAATCAGTTTCCTGGTTGTTCTGAATCCAAACATTTAGGTAAACTGCAAGTAATATTAACTTAGGAATAAAAACTTATGAAACCATAATAGCATCATCTCCCTTCCTCTCCTCTACCTAGCAAGTCATTGCTTTTTAATAATATTTTATTTTCTCTAGTACATGTTAAAACGAAATCATCCCTTTTAACAAAAAAAAAATTTTTAAAGAGAACTAAAGTAATTCAGCAAATCCAATGCATCAACTGAATTGACAGTATAAACAATATCCTACCGCAGTGGTCCCAACCTGAGTCACTATCAAACTTGATTTTCCCTTTAAGATCACATTACATTTACATTGTATGTATGATTAACATTCATAATTCTTTGCTGTTTTCTTACCCATTAGAATGTAAGTTCTTTGAGGTCAGGGAACATGTTTTTGCCTTTCTTTGTATCCCCCAGTGCCTGTCACATAGCTTACTAAATATTTGTTGACAGACTCATGAAACAATCCCATAATGATTTGCCATTATTTGGAACCATCAGAAAAGCTAGAAGTTGGGTAGCCAATATGGGTATTTGTCCAACCCAAATACATATCAGTACACATAGCTGAAATATTCTTTGTATTTAAAATGTCATGATGTGGATTAGCAGAGATGGCTCTTGTTTATTGATTTCAACTGTTGCATATATCATATGAATAAAAAGAAAAATAAGGAAAGATAATGGGCAACAATTAGTGTCTTGCTTAGGTTTTACTCCAAGCAAAAAATTGAGGTCAAGCAGAGAGAGCATAGTAAGACAATAGGAAATAGTCAAGAACATAGTTTGCATAGAAATGTAGAGTTTATAATAGGAAATGAATGCATTATAATGGGAAAAGAAATGCATTAATGGTTATAGAAAATATCCTCATTTTATAGACGAGAAAATTGAAAAACAAATAGAACAATCAAGCAATAGGCATTGTTAAGCATTTTCTGTGTGATTACTGCTATGCTGGTATTGGGATGTAAAGGGAAAAAAATGTCCCCTGCCATAGCCAAAGAATAGTAAAGGAAGATCATATGTCCATATAGAGGTTTAACATTAGAACTTGGGTACAAAGACTGTGTACTGTTCTCTCTCTCTCTCTCTCTCTCTCTCTCTCTCTCTCTCTCTCTCTCTCTCTCTCTTTCTTTCTCCCCACCCCCCCCTCCATTATGGGACCCCTCTGTTCAGGATTCAGGTGAGAGTATATTAGGTCCAGTCCTAGAGGAGCTTAATAAAGCAAAAGAAGGGATGAATCCTCTTTGGTTCTTTATACCTCCATCCTAGCCCCACAATTACTAAATACTTCACTTGGTTCATGTCTAAGTTCTCATCAAAAGACAGTTGAAAAAAACTCAATTGTACAGCATATATTGGTATAGAATGACTATTTTCTTTTCACACACACAAAAAAAAATGTTAAACACAAAAGACTCAGAAGTGGACAGAAAAGAATTTTAAGCTTTTCCCTCTCTCCTGGAAAGTTGAATCTATCATGAAGCATATTGGAAAACTACTGAATAAAGGTATTTAACTTTACACCTCTGCTCTGTACTCTCTCCTTCAAAGTAGATGTCTTCTTGCCTGGGATGGGTACATCCTCCTACAAGTGGTCAGTTTCTCCTCCAATGGATATTAAGTGAGACCCTATACACTGATCCAGGTTCTCTCAACTTCTTAAGCTCATAGGGATGCTTCCAATACATCTACCAGGGATGGATATTCAGTTGCTTGTGCTGCAAGAAAGGGCACAAAACAGAAGCAGCAGTCAAAGATCTGAAATCCAGTCTCCAGCTTGCCTACACAGGAACTATATATACCTTAGTGACCATGTGCTCCCAGTTACCATTAGACTGGCCAGCATGTGGAAAGGGCACCAGTCCTCTCCCTCACCACTGTAGGCAAAGACTTGAATAATTCTGACAAGATCTGCAGAGGAAAAGAAAAAAGGAGGGCAGAGGGTGGGCACTCCCTTCAAAAGAGCCCCTAAATGAGCTGCTCATTCCTCTTATAACTGCCAACAAGGGGGTTGATTTATCTTCTCAAAGAACAAGACCTGGGGCTCTTCCTGTGCCACCTAGCTGCCCCTAAGACCCTTCATTCTTGATCGATTAATCAATCAATAAACTTTCACTAAGTACCTGGCTGTGCTATGGCTAAGTGCCAGAGATACAAAAAAAGAGACAAAAAACAATCCTAACTGTCAAGGAGCTAATGATCTAATGAAGGGGGAGATTATAAGCAAAGCAAGCTATATACAAGATAAATCAGAAATAATTAACAGATGGAAGACTATTGGGGAAGACTTTCTGTAGAAGGTGAGATTTTAGTTGGGGCTTAAAGGGAACCAGGGAGATCAGCAATTAGAGTATAGGAGGAAGGCCATTTCAGACATGAGGGACAGACAGAGATGGAGTATATTTTTCATGAAGCAGACAGGAGGCCAAAATCACTGGACTGAAGAGTACATGGTAGAGAATAAAGTATAAGAAAACTGGAAAGAAAGGAGCTAGGTTGGAAGGGCTTTGAATACCAACTAGCATTTTGACTCTGACTCTGGAGGCAATAAGAAGCCAATGGCAATTATTGAATAGAGAATTGACATGATAAGCTTTACGTTTAATTAAGAAAATCACTTTAGGGACTGAATAGAAGATGGATTGGAGTAGGGAGAGACCAGAGGCAGGCAAACTCATCATCAGGCTATTGCAATAATCCAGGCATGAGGTGATGAAAGCCTGCACTAGAGTGGTGGTCGAGATGAGGAGAGAATGGGGCATATTAGAGAGATGTTGCAAAAGTTAAATCAATAGGCACTGGCAATAGCTTGAATAGGGGGGACTGAGTAAGGAAGGTAGCAAGGAATTTAGGATCACTCCTAGGCTGTGAGCCTGTGGGGCTAAAAGGATGGTGTTACCCTCTGCAATAATAGAGAAGGCAAGAGGTAGGGAGGATTTAGGGGGAAAGATAATGAGTTCCATTTTGGATATACTGAGTTTAAGGTGTCTGTTGAACATCTACTTCAAGATGTCTGAGAGGTAGTTGGAAATTGAGATTAGAAGTCAACAGAGAGTTTGGTACTAGATAGGTAGATTTGAGAATCATCAGTAAATATATGATAATTAAATCCATGAAACTGTAAAAATCATCAAGTCAGGGGTGGCTAGGTGGTGTAGTGGATAAAGCACCGGCCCTGGAGTCAGGAGTACCTGGGTTCAAATCCAGTCTCAGACACTTAATAATTGCCTAGCTGTGTGGCCTTGGGCAAGCCACTTAACCCTGTTTGCCTTGCAAAAAAAAAAAAAAAAGAAATCATCAAATTATCAAGTAGTATAGAAGGAGAAGAAAAGGGGGGGTCAGGATGACACTAAGGAATACCCATGATTAGAAGGCTTGTTCTGGATGAGGATCCAGCAAAGGAGACAGAGAAGGAGCAATCAAATAGGTAGGAGGAGAAAAACTAGGAAATAGGTAGGAGAAGCAAAACTAGGAAAAGAGTGATCAGTAGTGTCAAAGGCCACAGAGAGGGCAATGAGAAAGAGAATAGTGGAAAATAGTTGATTTGTCAACTAAGAGATTATGAGTAATTTTGGAAAGATTATTTTTCTGACAAAATGATACAGATCTGTGGAGTTAAGAAGAGAGTGGGAGGTCAGAGTGTAGACAGCCTTTTTTAAGGACAAGAAAAAAGATAAAGGGCAATAGTATATGGATTAAGTAAGGGTTTTTTTTTTCATGATGAGGAAACATGGGTGTATTTTAAGGTAGTATAGATAGAGCCAGTAGACAAAGAGAGGTAGAAAATAAATGAAAGAGTGGAAATGGCAACAGGGCAATCGATTGGAAGAGAAGGGATAGAATGGGACCACTTGAATAAATAAAGGGACATTAGCCTCCGTTAAGTAGTAAGACCACTTCTTCATGTGAGGACTGAGGAAGATGGAAAAGAAGAGAGGAATGGAAGTTCATGATAAATAGCCTCATTTTTTTTCCTGTAAAATATGAGGCAAGGTTCTCAGCTGAGAATGAGAGGGGGGAGCCATGGGAAGTTTGAGGAAAGATTAAACAGTTTGGAAGGGCCTCTGTTAGGAGTGGGATAGTGAGATGATAAAGGATGTGTAGCAATAAGGGCCTAAGTGTGGTTATACAACACAAATTTGTAGTGGAACTAAGAATAGTTGGAAGATTTTCTTCCATAGCATATGTGTAGGGGTAAAGGTAGTGAATGATGTGATCCAAGACTGAGGCTTGGCTGGATCCATGGGACTAGCAATCAAGAGAGGAAGACAGTAAAGTTAAATTGGTTTACCAAGGAATCAAGATGGAAAAAGAGGAAAGAGTGCAAGGGAAATGGGCTGAGAGAAAACTACGGGGGAGAAAAGGATTGGAAGTCATGATGTGACTGCAGAGTAGGGTTTT
Source organism: Macrotis lagotis (assembly GCF_037893015.1). Taxonomy (NCBI): domain Eukaryota; kingdom Metazoa; phylum Chordata; class Mammalia; order Peramelemorphia; family Peramelidae; genus Macrotis; species Macrotis lagotis. The sequence continues at coordinate 263,118,785 of NC_133661.1, read as the reverse complement.
GTAAGGGAAGACAGAAGGGGAGGTAAAAAGCCAGTAAATTATGATCAGATAAGGGAATTTCAGAATACTTAAACACAGAATTGGTCTATTTGTGGATGATGGTAAGATTAAGGATATGATCATCATGGGTTGGAGGAGTAGCTCTTGGGAAGTGAGTAGGTTGAGGAATTGAGTGGTTAGGACATTTGAGGTAGAATCAATATGTATATTGAAGCCTGTTAGTACAGGAGATGAGGAGAGAAAAATTGTGAGTACCAAATTCATTGAGTAAAGAAGTGACCTGGGGATCTGTAGACAATAGCTACCAACATTTTGACTAAGTGGTAGATAGGAATAGTAGAACCCTCAAAGGTTACTAAGGGAACCTAGAAGTGACAATGAGGAGCAAAAAATATCCCAACTCACCTACCTTAATTAGCAAAGGAAATCAGTGAAGATACAACCAGTATTAAAAAGGGAGACTGGGTCATCATAGGGGAGCCAGGTTTCAGGAAGAGCTAGTAAGCAGAAGGAGTGGGAAAGAAAAAGAATTCAGATAAAAAAGAATTCAGGCAAATGTATTGCCTATTCCAGAGGACAAAGTGAAAGGACTAAGTGATGTCTGGTTGAAATGAGGGGGCATGCAGTGGAGTTTAGATGATAGTCTACAGTAAGGGCAGGGAACATCTGGAATCAAGGGTCATATAAAGCCCAAGAAATTATTTGGTCTGGCACTTCCATAGCAGGACTCAAAATTCAATAAATCTAGGAGCTTTTTAAAGGGGTGAATTAATTAGTTTGACCAAATATAGTAGGCTACTTTTAAGTTGATAATTTTGTATGACCTGTGAATGATGTTATGAATATTCAAATAGTCCTAGGCAGAAAAAAGATTTTCCACCCCGATTCACATGAACTCAAAGTCACTAGAAGGTGAAGATTACAACCAGGTGTAAAAATGTTCTTTATTGAATGTAGAGCAGTACTCTTCTTTCCAATGAAGATTAGAGATTAGACTGAAGGCAAAAGCAAAATGAAGTGGGAGGCATATGGTCAAATTGTCCAATAGGAAGCTCTCTTCCCTTCAAAGGCTGGAGATTTGGTAGGAAAAGAATTTACCTGGAAATGGAAGTAAAATCTGCACAGGGGGAAAAGCTGTCAGGTTCCCCAACTTTCCTCTACCCATTCCCTCAAAGGAAATGCCTCAGGAGATGGAAGGTCTAAAGTCAAAGGGAAGGTTTACACCAGAAGCTCACCATATCTCAGTTGGGACAGAGCTGGTGATAGGTCATGGAAATTAGAAGTTAGATGGAAGAAAGAAGTGCCCAACCTTGTCCCTTATAACCTTTCCTAGAGAGACACATCACACTGAGCAGGAGATGGAAACCACAAGGCTCTGGTGAGGGCTGAGGTCCTAGAGTTCCTCCACTCACTTGAGGAGGCTGAGAATGAAGTGGCAGCAGAAGTGGCAGACTTCTTGTAAAGGGGGGAAGTCCTTTGGGGCAGGTTAAAATAAATTAAATTCATTAAACTTTTATTCAGCAAGCTACCATTGCCAGACATTGTGCCAAGTGCTAGGGATATAAAAGGAAGTAAAAGACAATCCCTGCCTTCAATGAGTGCCTTCAATACACTAAAATTACAGTTTAATGAGGGGTGGAAGGAACAGGAGAAACAACATGTAAATATATGCAAAGAAGAATAATCTTTATATATAAATATATAAATTATTATTTATATTATTATATTTTATTATTTTATTATTTATTATTATGAATTATTTTATATATTTATAAATATATATATACAGGAAAATAGAAAATAATTAACAGAGTGAAGGCACTGAAATTAAGAGAGATTGGGGAAAGCTTCTTCTAGATGGTGGAATTTTTGTTGGGACTTACAGGAAACCGAGAATGTCAATAGTTAGAACACTGTGACTGAGCATTCAGAAAGATGGAGTGTCTTGTTCATGGATCAGACAGAGGTCAATGTCTTAAGGTATAAGAAGACTGGAAAGGTAGAAAATGACTAGTTATGAAGACTTTGAATGCCAAAAGAGCATTTTGCCCAGCCCAGTTCTTGGCAACCTTTCCTTAGGGACCATGTTGAGCAAGCAGGAACTACAAGGCACAAGTCTCAGGCCTTTGAGTCTCCGAAGTCCCCAAAATTTTCTAAGAAAATTCCAGCAAATGCCCCCTGGGATTCCCCTTTGGATAATCCATAGAGTCCAATACTGGAGAGAGGAAGAGGAACTGGACCTTTGATTTCATTGGTCCAGGTAAGGAACTCCTTCTACCAACACAGGTCAGCACATTCTCTGAAAATTAAGATCCTAGAAAGCTGTCTGAGACCCTGAGAGGTTAAATGACTACAGGTGCTACATGTGTCAGAGGTAGAATTTGAACCCGGGTTATCCTGACTTCTAAGCTAGTCCTCTTCAGTCTTCCATGGCCTCTCTGCAACATAGATATCAGCAAGGGGTAGGACATTGGCAGGGATCTGAATTATCCAAGGCTACTACAAGTAATAAGTTGCAGAGTTCAGGGTTGGAGTCAAGAACCCCTGTCTCTAGATCTCCCATTCTTTGTACTTCCTATAATGCATCTCCAAGATATTTTTGGACAGATCAAGACCCATTATGAACAAAAATTGCTATATTCAAAAAAATTTTTAGGATTTCACCAATTGTTCACTTATTTAAAGCAATATTTGATATCACAAAATTCCAGGATAATGGAAGAATGTATATAGTCCATTGAAATACACAAATGTAAATAAAATTGCTGATGAGTTGTTTTCAGTCATGTCCAATTCTTCATGACTCCATTTGGGATTTTTTTGGCAAAGATACTGGAGGAGTTTGTGATTTCTTTCTCTAATTCATTTTACAGAAGAGGAAATTGAGGCAAAATAGAGTTAAATGACTTGGCCAGGGTCACATGACTAGTAAGTATCTGAGGTTGGATTTGAACTTAGGTCTTCTTGATTCCAGGACTGGCACTCTGCACACTATGCTGTCTAGTTGTACATAAATAAACTAGAATTTATATCTATATAAATCTACAGATTGATATGTCTATAGATCTATATATCTATATCTGTCTATATATATATATATATATATGGTCAAATATAAATGCTTGTTGATTTATATTTATGTTTTAAACTTTAATAGCTTAAAACTAAGACTTTGGGGATATTGCATATGTCACAGTATAGTTGAAAGAGTACTAGACTTAAAGTCAGGAAAGACCTGGACTCAAATCTTGAATGATAATTCATAGCTTGGTGACCCCAGACAAATTGTTTAATCTTGTCTCTATTTCCTCAATTATAAAATGGGGATAATACTTATTAGTGCAGAAGCTTTGACCTGCTCAGTTTGGGACCTGGGCAGTTGGCCCTCCTTAGGCAGTGTGGTGGGCATCACCTCCCATCCACTCTATATCATCCTACTATATAGCTCAGAACTCCCATACTCAAGTGACTCAGCCTCTCCAGGAGTAGGGATTATAGACCTGCTCCACAAGTCTGAGCATACATACTTCTATATAAATGCATATGAACAATAGAAACCATGTGACATAGTTGTAGGAAGACAATCAGGAAGACTTGAATTTAAGTTCTAATGGTAATAACACATACAGAGCTGGTGATTTAAGAAACTCAAAGATAGGAAGGAGTTCTTAATCTGTTTTGTGCCACAGACCCCTTTGTTTTAGAACTGTAAAGTCTCTTCTCAAAATAATGTTTTTTCAAAATACATAAAATACATAGGATTGTGAAAGAAATTATTTTAAATACAATTATCAAATTGGTTTTTAAAGTTTAAAGGACCTCAGATTAAAAATCCTTGTTCGATCTCTGAGGTACCATCTCACACCTCTCAGATTGGCCATTATGACCAGAAAGGACAATGATCAATACTGGAAGGGATGTGGGAAATCTGGGACACTAATACATTATTGGTGGAGCTGTGAACTCATCCAACTTTTTTTGGAGAGCAATTTGGAATTATGTCCAAAGGGCAACACAAATGAGCATACCCTTTGATCCAGCAATACCACTACTGAGTCTATACCCTGAAGAGATCATGAAAAGGGTAAAAACATCACTTGTACAAAATATTCATAGCAGCCCTGTTTGTGGTGGCAAAGAATTGGAAATTAAGTGAATGTCCTTCAATTGGGGGATGGTTTAACAAACTGTGGTATGTGTATGTCATAGAACACTATTGTTCTATTAGAAACCAGGAGGAATGGGAATTCAGGGAAGCCTGGAAGCATTTGCATGAACTGATGCTGAGGGAGATGAGCAGAGCCAGAAAAACATTGTACACCCTAATAGCAACATGGGGGTGATGATCAACCTTAATGGACTTGCTCATTCCATCAGAGCAACAATCAGGCACAATTTTGGGATATCTGTGATGGAGAATACCATCTCTATCCAGAGAAAGAACTGTGAAGTTTAAACAAAGACCAAAGACCTTTAATTTTTTAAAAAACAAAATCAATTATCTTATTATATATTTTGCTAACTCTTATACTTTATTTTTTTCTTTAAGGATATGTTTTCTCTCTCATTACATTCAACTTAGAGCAATGTATACCATGGAAACAATGTAAAGACCAACAGACTGCCTTCTGTGGGGAGTGGGGGGGGGAGGGAAGCAAGATTAAGGGAAAAATTGTAAAACTGAAAATAAATAAAATCTTTCAAAAAAAGGAATACCACTTTTTAAAAAAGGATACTTGCTCAAAGATTATAAATTACTAATAATGGCTGGTCTTCATCTATGCAGGGAATTTTCACTCTCTAAACTGATGAATTCACAAGTCCAGACAAAAACAAACAAACCATATTGACATAGAACACTGACAGAAACATTGATATAGACTCAGGATGTCCTGAAGTCCAATTATATATATGGCTCATCAGTGTTGCTCATTAAATTTTCAGTGACCTTGGAAATTGGCAAATTGAAAATCAGGGTTGGAGTTAATGTTTTGTTGACTGTCTAAACTTAAGAAAGTGATAAAGAAAATGTTAATAATGTTTATTGAACTTAAAAAGTATTTTATGGATCTTAGAGCCTCTTGTTAAACATGCACCAGAGGAACCCAAATGGAACCTTGAGGTTTTAGAGGCTGACTGAAGAATTCATAGAATCAGAATAGTAGAGTTCAGAGACCTTAAAAATCTCATCATGCTAGATCCCCAAGAGCCTTGGGTATCTATCTTGTCCAAAGTTACCAACAAATTGCAGCAGAACTGGTAATGTCTGACTCCCCTAACTTGCAATTTAGTGCCCTTATGCATATATATATGCATATATACATATATATACATATATATGTATATGAACATATGAACACAATGTTAAATGTTTGTAATAGTAACATATTAGGGATTTTTAATATTTCCAAAGCATCATTCTCATAATGACCTGGTATTGCTGCATTAGTATTATCAATGATGAAGTCTAGGATCAATTCAGTGACTCCCTGACCTACCCCAGGAGTGATGGGGGGTTGTGCCACCAAACTGCCTAAGGAGAGGCAAACTGACCCAGGTGTCAAACTGAGCAGGTCAATGCTTCTGCCCTGATGGGCAATGGGGTGGTGACTGTGAATGTTAAAGGCACTTCCAGGCTGAGGAAGACAGGGAGACTCAGGCTAAATAAATTAATAAGTAAACAAGTAAATGAATGACAGAACAAATAAACAGTTAGATAAATGAATTGTGCATGTTGATTTGTGCAAGTGCCCCCTTTAAAATCATGCTCTTCAAATACCAAGGAGGGACAGAGGTAGATGATTAAGGTGATAGACAAGGGGCTTTAGGGGCTCAAGGCAACAGTCCCTTTAAATTATTGGCCCTTTGAATAATAAGTAGTTTGTAAAGGGGTGGAAGCAGCTTGATGGGTGGGCAGACAGAGGGAAGGGCTCCTGGACATAGCTCTTTTAAATTGGCTCTCTGAACCCCGCTGAGCCGTGGGAGTTGCTCCTAGCTCTAGAAAGGGGCTTAACCTGACGGGAGCAGTTCCTGGGCATGGAAACAGGATGCTGCTTAACCAACCAGAATGCCATGCTGAGAGACTTCAACACCTGCGCTGAATCAATGAAGACTTAATGAAGATCGTCCTAGGCACAGAAAGATGCAATCTAGCCACCAATGTAGCATCTGGTCAAATCCTATATAGATTTATTTGTGTGTAGGGGGTAGTGGAGGATGGCTTCAAACCAACAGTAATCAAATATTAATTTAAAGGGAAAAAAACCTGACAGTAATTCAAGAAGAAAAGGAAATTTTGAATTGTTAAGACTATATGACAGTTTTATTGTCACATTGTTATATATGATACAATTGGCATTTTATCTTGTTGTAAGAAATTCCTATTCAAAGAGCTTTTACGTAGAGTAATTCTTTTGATTCAACCAACAATTCAGTGAGGCTGGCAAAGCTGACATTATGACTCCCATTTTAAAGATCCCTATCTTAAAACCAAGGTTTACTGAGGCTAAAGGACTTGAGTCAATCACTTATTCTGGGCCTTAGTTTCCACAATTATAAAATGAGGCAATTGGACTAGGGGACACCTTTTTTCCAGCCCCAAATCCTATGGAACCTGAGATTTCCCTAGTGACTAAGAAGTGGCTGGGTTAGAATTTAAACTGTTTCCATGTCAATAAGTTAGTTATATTTTTACTTTTGAGAATAAGCATAATTGTTCTTGTTAATATTCTGAGGAAGATATTTTGTTTGAATTGAATCTTAAAATATCCTTTATAAATTAAACCATTTTCACCTATCACTTAATTTTCAAATAGGATTCTGGATCAGAGTATACACATTCTGCCATCTGCTGGCAGCTTCCTTTTTATGATAACATCTAGTGGACATGACCAACACAGTTAATGCATGTTTTTAGAAATATAGACTTCAGCACTGACATATTTATCTAGTGATTAAAAAATGACATGCAAAAGAAAATGGTATCCAGTAAGAGAGACCAATTATGATACAAGACCAAGAACTCACCCATTTGGTAGATTGTGTATATATAGAATTCATGATGGGGAATTTTTTTATTGTTTTATATGAAATAATCAGTATGAGAGGGGCAGAATGAGAACTCTCCACTCCTCCCCAATTTTTTTGTCTAGGTCTAACTGCTGCAATATTAGTGGCATTTTCCATTTTCATTATTTCAGGTTATTCCATATTTTCTTTAATGGAAGCTCCAGCTTAGGTTTTCAAAATATTCTAACTTATGTGCCTTGGATAAAGAGAAATAACTCCAAACATCTTCAAAACAAAATTTCAGTCCCCTTTGCTTTTCCCAATCAGCTTTAATCTTAATAGACTCCAATATTGGAAATAAAGATAGGGAAAATGTAAGCCTTAAGGCACCATATGAGACTTTAAAAATGACTTGAATTCTCAGTTAAGGATGATTCAATTGTTTTTTTTAAATTCATGATAAATCCCAAATATCCCTTTTTTAAAGATTTGGCTAAGGTTTAATATTAATTCCCAGGTCCTCACAGGAGACAGGTCAGGCAAAATTGCTTCCCCCTTGATTTATTTCTTTACATAAGCATCCCTTAAATTGGGCTTTTCATATTCTTGAGCTGCCTCGAGTTTGTTTCTCACAAAGCACATGAAGAATTCTGAAACCAGGCATGACATTTGATTTGAGAAAGGGAGACAATACACTCCTTGTTACTTGAGTTGTCTTTTCTTTTAAGAGGAGGAAAGATTTTTTTTTATCCTGTTTGTGGACCACCCATGAGCCTTTTTATTTTGGATCTCTTAATCCTGACAGGACAGAGAAAGGAGACATGTTGCCTTTAACAGTCCTTTGGACTCTCATGGGTTTTCCTTCCAAAAGGGTAAGTTAATTATTTTAACCTACAGATGATGGAATGGAGGGGGAGGATGGGAAGGGTAAAAGAGGGAGAAAACAGGTGTTTTTAACACCTGCACTTCTAGGATTGATTTCATCGAAATCTTCCTCAATAATCAGCTCCATTCCCTACCTTTCTTATAGGCTTGATAGAGGGGTGGTGTCATTGGAATATGATTGATCCATTGTGAAATTCTAACTTAATTGCCACATATGTATGACAACACTTTGGCAGGAGCAAATTATTCCCCCCCCAAAAAAAAATTTACTTCCAAGTTAAATCCTAACCATAACTGCCCTAGGCTCTCAGAGGCATAGAAGAAAAATCTTTTTGATAAAAAAAATGATGTTATTAGTAAAAATAAAGACATCGAAATACACAAAGAAAAAACAAAATATAAGGTGTAATTTGGTAAGGAAGGAGGGGAAGGAGAAATACAGGAGCTAATTCCAGGTTAATTTAAGTAAGTAAAAGTTCATTGATGGGAAACTAATACAAAACACAAGGATTGAAAATATTGGATTATAAGCAAGGCATTCCTAAAACAAAGGATGAAAATCATCCAGAGAATTTGATATTGGTTAGAAACCTAAGCAGTCATCAAGTCTTATATATAGCCCTAAACATACTGTACTATAACATATCTGAATCTGCATTCAGTGAAGGGGGGTGGGGAGGAACCACCATCTCTTGGAGCAGTCACATTACTTTTTAGATAACTCTAATTTTTTAGGGAATGTTGTTTGTCCCCCCCCCCCCCAGACATGAAGCTTAAATTTATCCCTTTGTAATTTGTACTCATTGTACCTGGTTCTGCCCTCTAGATCCAAAAAAACCAAATCTAATCAGATACTTGACAGCAGCTATCTATCACGTTCCCTTCTATGTCTCTTTTTTCAATGGTTTTTTGTTTTTGTTTTTAGGTTTTTGCAAGGCAAATGGGGTTAAGTGACTTGCCCAAGGCCACAAAGCTAGGTAATTATTAAGTGTCTGAGACCGGATTTGAACCCAGGTACTCCTGACTCCAGGGCCGGTGCTTTATCCACTGAGCCACCTAGCCACCCCATCTCTTATCAATGTTAAACACTCCAATTCTTTACCATCCTGATAATTCTTCTCTTAAACCACATTTTTTTCCTTGAACTAGAGGGTCCAGAGCTAAGCACAATACTTAGTATGGTCTGGCCAGGGTGGAGTATAAATTGACTATTATTTTTGAGACTGGGTCTCCCAATTTCATTATGGCTGGAAGTGTAACAGCCAATTTACTACTGATTGGCATAGAATCTTTGACCTTCTCCTCTTTGGACCAGTAGCCTGATGCACCCCCCCCCCAAATCCTGAGAGTTCATCCCTTAGTTAATTCCTAACTCAGAACTCCTGAGCTCAAGCACCAACCTCAGTCTCTCCAGAAGAAAGAATTATAGGTGTGTGCCAGGAGTGGCCTGACTGCCACTATTTCTATAAGATTTGTCTATCTTAATGCAGCTTAGCATGACAATAGCTTATTTGGATATGACATTATACTGTGGATTCATATTAGATTTACAATCAATTAAAACTTCCAGATCTTTTTCAGACAAATTGTGTCTAACCATTCATTCTTCCCAATCTGTACTTGTAATGTTAATTTTTTTATCCTAAGAATAAATTTATCACTACTGAATTTCATTTTATTAGATTTCATACAATGCATTTCTTTGAAATTTGACTCAATCATACAATAAATCTCTCCCAGAAAATTTGATAAGCATGTCAGCAAGTTCAGTGATTCCATAATCCCTTCTTTATTTATTTTCCACATCATGTGAAGTTTCTGCTATAATTTATCTTGCATGTTATTATTTCTATATGTTGTCTCCCACATTGGAATGTAAGTTCATTGAGGGCAGTGACTGTTACTGTTTCTTCTTTGTATCCCTAGCTCTGTGCCTGATATATAGTCAGTGTTTAATAAATGCTTCTTGATTAATTGATTAATCAAATATAAATATATAGGTTCTTATCACAATTTAAAAATTTGCTTCTTCAAAACTGTCTGTTATTGGCTAAGAAATAGTGATGGACCAGTGGAATAAGACTAGGTGCAATAGCAGGAAATGATTATAGTAATCTGCTGTTTGATAAACCCAAAGAGTCCAGCTATTGGTATAAAAATTCTCTTTGATAAAAACTACTGGGATAATTGGAAGTTAGTATGGAAGAAACTTAGATTAGACCAACACCTCACACCCTATATCAAGATAAGATCCAAATGCATACAGGATTTAGACATAAAAAACAATACTATAGGGGCGGCTAGGTGGCATAGTGGATAAAGCACCGGCCTTGGAGTCAGGAGTACCTGGGTTCAAATCAGGTCTCAGACATTTAATTAATTACCTAGCTGTGTGGCCTTGGGCAAGCCACTTAACCCCATTTGCCTTGCAAAAACCTAAAAAAAAAATACTATAAGCAAATTAGAAGATCAAGAACTAGTTTACCTGTCAGATCTATGGAAAGGGGAGCAGTTTATGACTAAGGAAGAGATGAAGAACACTAAAAACAAACTAGCTGATTTCGATTACATTAAATTAAAAAGCTTTTGAACAGACAAAACCACTGTAACCAAGATCAAAAGGAATGTAGTAAACTGGGAAACAATCTTTACAACTAATGTTTCTGACAAAGAACTCATTTCTAAAATATACAGAGACCTGAGTCCTTTAAAAAAAAGCCATTTCTTCACAATTGACAAATGGTCAAAGGATATGCAAAGAAAATTTACAGATGAGGAGATCAAAGCAATCCATAGTCATATGAAAAATTGCTCTAAATCATTACTTATTAAAGAAATGCAAATTAAAGCTTCTCTGAATTAACACCTCACACCTCTCAGACTGGCCAATATGACCGGAAAGGATAATGATCATTGTTGGAAGGGTTGTGGGAAATCTGTTGCACTGTTAGACTGTTGGTGGAGCTGTGAACTCATCCAACCTTTCTGGAGAGAAATTTGGAACTACACCCAAAGGACAACAAAAATGTGCATACCCTTTGATCCAGCAATACCACTACTGGGTCTATACCCTGAAGAGATGATGAAAAAGGGTAAAAACATCATTTGTACAAAAATATTCACAGCAGCCCTGTTTGTGGTGCCAAAGAACTGGAAATCAAGTAAATGTCCTTCAATTGGGGAAGAGCTTAGCAAACGGTGGTATATGTATGTCATGGAACACTATTGTTCTATTAGAAACCAGGAGGGATGGGAATTCAGCCTGGAGGGATTTGCATGAACTGATGCTGAGTGAGATGATCAGAACCAGAAAAACACTGTACACCCTAACAGCAACATGGGGGTGATGATCAACCTTGAAGGACTCACTCATTCCTTCAGTGCAACAATCAGGGACTATTTGGGGCTGTCTGCAATGGAGAATACCATCTGTATCCAGAGAAAGAACTGTGGAGTTTTAACAAAGACGAAGGAAGATTACCTTAAATTTAGAAAAAAAAAACCTGATATCTTATTGTCTAATCTTGCTATCTCTTATACTTTATGTTTCTTCCTTAAAAGGATATGATTTCTCTCTCATCACACTCAATTTGGATCAATGCATACCTGGAAACAATGTAAAGACTGGCAAATTGCTTTCTGTGGGGGGTGGGGGGAGGGAGTAAGATTAGGGGAAAAATTGTAAACAAAATAAATAAAATCTTTAATATAAAAAAATCTGCTTTTTTACAGTGACAAATCTATGAGAATGAGTTCACTCTTGATATTTCATTTGTTATTATTTAGTCATTTCAGTTCTTCATCATCCAATTTGGGGTTCTCTTGTTAAAGATCCTAGAGTAGTTTGTCTTTTCCTTCTACAACTCATTTTAAGGTGAATGAAAAACTGAGACAGAGTTGAGGATCACACAGCTAGTAAGGGTCTGAGATTTGAACTCAGGAAGATGAGCCTTCCTAATTCCAGACCTGTTAATCTATAAACACTGCTTCACCTGGCTGAGTATTTCATTCTCAGTTTGAAAAATTATTTCATACTTTACCATTCTATCCATTTTTTTTGGATTGTCCTCCATCAATACCCTTCTCATATGCATCCTCTTAGTCTTTGGTTAATGCCAGGTTTTTGAAGATTATTACCATTAGTGTGCCAGTTCTAGCTAGTCCAACTCTGTTGGAAAGATGTCCTCAACTTTTTTTTTGTTTTGCTGTTTTAATTTACATTTTTGTTTGTTTACATATTACTAAAATGGGCCTGTTGTAAGAGGAAACGTGATCCCCCTTCCCCCCCAAAAATAAAATATCTCACAAGAAATAAAGTGAAAGAAAGAGAAAAAAATGTGCTTCAGTCTGTGTTCTGATACGATCAGCTCTGTCTCTGGGGTGGATCGCATTCTTTATCATAATCCATCAGAGAAGTTACTTCCACAGTTGATATTGCTGATTGTAATCCCCTCCATCCATTTCTCCCCACTACCAATTATTATATTTTCTCTCTCCTTTCACTCTGTTCCTCTTCAAAAGTGTGCTGTGGGACAACCAAGTGGTGCAGCTGACAAAGCACCAACCCTAAGCCTACATCCCACCCCAGAGACCCTGCAACTTCCCGGCCCATGGTCCCAGACAAGCCACTCAATCCTTCCACCTTGCAAAATGTAAAAAAGAAAAATGTGTTATATCTGATTACTTTCTCCCATGATCTACTCTCTCCTGTATTGCCTACATCCTTCCTTCCCTCCCACTGTCTCCCTCCCCCATCCCCTTTCTCTCCTTTTTCTTCTAGATTTCCATGCCCCATATATATGTATGTGTGTGTATATATATATATATATATATATATATATATATATATATATATATATATATGTTGTTTGCTTTCTGAGCCATTTCCAATGAGAATGAAGGCTCCCTCATCATTCCCCCTCACCTTTCTCCTTTTCACTCCTTTGCAAAAACTATTTCTTGACTCTTTTAAGGTCCTTTGTCTTACTCCCAGTACATTTCCTTTTCACCCATTGCCTCCATTTTTAAAATATATTATACCTTCAAATTCGGCTCTCTCCCATGTCTCACCTATTTTTATAGCTTTTGCTTCTAACTGCTCTAATAAGTGAGAAGGTTCAATGAGTATTATCTATATCATCTTCCCATGGAGGAATACATGCAATTCCTCATCATTAAATCCCTCATAATTTACCCTTCTTGTTCACCCTCTCTATGTTTCAACACAGTCCTGCACTTGAAGATCAAACTTTCTGTTCATCTCTGGTCATTTCAACAGGAACATTGAAAGCCTATCTTTTCTCTTGAAAGAGGATGTTCTGGGTTTTTTTAAAGATTTTATTTATTTTGAGTTTTACAATTTTTCCCCTAATCTTACTCCCCCCCCACACACACAGAGAAGGCAATTTGCCAGTGTTTGCATTGTTTCCATGTTATACATTGATCCAAACTGAATATGATGAGAGAGAAATCATATCCTTAAGGAAGAAACATAAAGTATAAGAGATAGCAAGATCAGACAATAAGCTATCAGGTTTTTCCCCCCCTAAATTAAAGGTAATAGTCTTTGGTCTTTGTTCACACTCCACAATTCTTTCTCTGGATACAGATGGTATTATCCATTGCAGATAGCCTCAAAATGTCCCTTATTGTTGCACTGATGGAATAAGCAAGTTCATCAAGGTTGATCATCCCCCCCACACACACATTGCTGTTAGAGTGTACAATGTTCTTCTGGTTCTGCTCATCTCCCTCAGCATCAGTTCATGCAAATCCCTCCAGGCTTCCCTGAATTCCCATCCCTCCTGGTTTCTAATAGAACAATAGTGTTCCATGACATACATATCCCACAGTTTGCTAAGCCATTCTCCAACTGAAGGACTTTTACTTGTTTTCCAATTCTTTGCCACCATAAACAGGGCTGCTATGAATATTTTTATACAAGTGATGTTTTTACCCTTTTTCATCAGTGGGTGTTCAGTTTTGCTGGGTAGTTGATTCTTGTTGCATTCCAAGCTCTTTTGCCTTCCAGAATATTATACTCCAAGCCCTACAAGCCTTTATTGTGGATGCTGTTAAGTCCTATGTGATCCTGACTGTAGCTCCACAATATTTGAATTGTTTTGTTCTGGCTGCTTGTAGTATTTTCTCTTTGACTTGGGAGTTATAGAACTTGGCTAAAATATTCCTGGAAGGTTTTTTTTTTTGGATCTCTTTCAGTAGGAGATTGGTGGATTCTATTTTGCCCTCTGCTTCTAGGATATAAGGACAATTTTCCTGTAGAATTTCTTTAAAACTGAGGTCAAGGCTCTTTTCCTGATCATGACTTTCAGGTAGCCCAATAATTTTTAAATTGTCTCTCTTGGATTTGTTTGCCAGATCCATTGTTTTTTCAATGAGATATTTCATGTTTTCTTCTAGTTTTTCATTCTTTTGGTCTTGATTTCTTGCAAAGTCATCAGCTTCCTTTAGCCCCATTCTACATTTGAAGGATTTGCTTTCCTCAGAGAGCTTTCTTATCTCCTTTTCCATCTGGCCAATTCTGCTTTTTAAGGTATTTTTTCCTCATTATCTTTTTTAAACTGTTTTTTTCCATTTGACCTAAATTAGTTTTTAATATGTTATTTTATTTAGCATTTTTTTGGATCTCCTTGACTAAACTGTTGACTTGGTTTTCATGTTTTTCCTGCATCTCCCTCATTTCTCTTCCCAATTTTTCCTCTGCCTCCCTTATTTGATTTTCAAAATCTTTTTTGAGCAGAAACTAGAACTTTCTCATTTTTCTAATTGTGTGTTTTGATCCTCCATAGGACCAAAGTCTATGGTCAGGTTCCTTTTTTTTCTGTTTACTCATTTCTCCAGTCTGTACCTGGTTTGGGGGTACTTCCCAAGGTTTTGAATATTATTAGGGTACTCCCACAAGGACTTCAGTATATGAGGCTCTGACTGTTCTCCTATCTTTGCTCTGGTCTGTGGATGGCAATAGGGGGCCCCCAGCCTATGACCAGGGTCTGAATGTGGTCAAAGTCCCAGAATCTTGTCCAAGGGACAGAGGAGAGACCTCAGTAGTTTCCCCCCATCCCTTTACTTTCTATGGCCTGAGTACTCTGGTGGCAGGTGCCGAGCAACTCCCTGCTGGGCAGCTTTGTGTGCCTGCTTCCATTTCTTGGGATCTGGGCTTCCCTGAGGGTCAGGCTGGCTCCCACTCACTCTGGCAGAGGTTCCCCCTCTGATCTTCTAGGTTGTGCTTGGTGTTCCTTGGGTTGCCAGGTCAGGAAACTGCTTCTGCTGCTGGGAGCCAGGGATCCCTGTGACATGTGCCTAGGTGCCCAGTGGGCTGTTCCTGAAAGACTGGAGCTCCTTCCCTCAGGCGATAATCCTGGCTGTGCTGCCACTCCCTCCACCCCCCCCCCCCCCATGGAACAGAGCTATCCCATGATTTTCCAGGTTACCTTGGGCTGGAGAATTGCTTTACTGCATCTTTCTGTGGGTTCTGTCTTTCAAAAATTTAGTTACAGCCCTGATTTTAAGTTTTTGGAATATTTTTGAGAGAGCTTCTAGGAAAGGCTGTTCTCATCTTGGCTCTGCCCTATTGAGCAAGACTTTCACTGAATCAGGAGAACATTGTACACATTAACAGCATCATTGTGAGATGGTCAACTTTGATACACTTTACTCTTCTCAGCAACACAGTGATCAAAGACTTGTGATGGAAAATGCCATCTTTCCAGAGAAAGAACTTTGGAGTTTGAATGTATATTAGAGCATACCATTTTCACATTTTAATTTTTTTGTTTTTTTCTTTCTTGTAGTTTTCCCTTTTGTTCTTATTCTTCTTTTACAACATGACTAATTTGGAGATCTGTTTAACATGATTCTACTTGTGCAACCTATATCACATTGATTGGGAAGGGGAGAGAAAAGGGAGGGATGGGGGAAAATTTAGAACTCAAAATTTTACAAAAAAAGAATGTTGAAAATGATCTTTACAGGCAATTGAAAAAAACAAAATATCAAAAAAATAAAGGTGATCACAGAGGTTCAGGGGAGAACTTAGCAAAGTCTCAGCCTTTTCTTTGCCCTTTTGGCTCCACTCCTTACTTAGCAAGTACATTAATCCTGTCTCACCAATTCAATTTATAAAAATTCCAAAAGCAGAATAAGGCCATGAGACTTTTTTTTAAGGTACCCTTTTCAGTTCCCTTGATTCAATTTTAAAAACAATATTCCACACTCATATGACTCATTATGATGTCTCTTTCTTCACAACAATCCTCTGAACTGGACTATCTCCATTTTTACATGAAGAATTTTAGATTTGGGTAACTGACTCAAGTTCACATAGATAGCAAGCAACAGAGTTCAGACTTGAATTAAAGTCTCCTGATTCCTATTCTTGCCCTTACAGCACACTGTTTTTTCATTTCATTTATCATATGACCTCTGATGACATTTTCAAAACAAGATCTATGATACTATGATCTAAAAATAAGCTATTTCATTATGGGAATTTTCCAGGTAATTGAAGTGCACACCAAAACCTTTTTTTTGCCAAGTTAATAAGGAACTCTTTTAAGAATCTTATGTTTTTAGAGATTATATTGTTCAGAAGTTTCCAATTTCATTTTTTTCATATCACTCTCAGAATATTTTTAAAATTCATAATTAAAAGAAATGGTAAATTTTAGTTAGAAGTTAATAAAACAAAGAAGTAATTTTTATCCCATTCAAGTAAACAGAACACTTAAAATCTATCTATATCACCTGTCATGTTCATGGGCCACCAGGTTAAGAACCCTCAAACTGGTCAAACCCTCTCATTTTCCTGATGAGGAAACTGAAACTGAGAGAAATGATTTGCACAAGATCACTCAGGTAGTAAGTGACAGAGATGGGATTTGAATCAGGGATCTCTGACTCAAATCCACCACCTTCACTAAAGGTAAATCTTTAGTTAGACCCTGTCTTTGTTTGAGTTCTCTAGATCTTCATTACAGGTATCAATTGTGTTTCAACCTAGTTTTAATGGTACCTGGAACCACTAAACTGTGGTCTGCTTCTTGCCTCCACACTAAATAGCCAAATTGTACTTTATTAGTTGTCATATCTACTTAAAAGTTTTTGTATCTTCTCTCAAATCAACAGCATCTACAACCTTGTATAAGCATTTAAATCCCATCTTTAGATAACTTTCTGTGAAACAGTTGAGGAAAATGGTGTTGGCCTTGGTGTCAGGAAGATTTGGGTTCAAATTCCAAGTCTGATTTTTTTTATTAATTTTTATTATTTTTCAATCATCAAGCATTTATTTTCTTTCTCTCATATTCACTTCCTATTATAAATGAACAAAACAAAAAACTCTTGTAACAAATAGGCACAGTCAAGCAAAACAAATTCCCTTACATGTCCAATGTTATTCTGTGTTATCTCTTTGTAAGAAAGTTGGTAGGATTCTTGATCAATCCTCTGGAACTTTTGTTAATCATTGTGTTAGTCTGAGTTTCTAAATCTTACAAAAATTTTTTTTTCAATGTTGTTTTACTATGAATTGTTCTTTTGGTTCTCCTTTCACTCTATATCAATACATACACAATTTAGCAGGATCCTCTGAAACCATCTCTTTCATCATTTCTTGCAACACAATAGTATTCCATTACATTCATATACTACAATTTGTTTAGTCACTCATCAAATGCAGATTTGTTACTTATTAACCATGTGGTTATTAGCAAATCACTTAATTTTCCTCATATTAAATAGGGCTAAAAATGTTAGAACCTCATAAGGTTGTCAAGAAGTTCAAATTTGATAATGTATGTAAAATATTTTATAAATGCTAAAGCACTATATAAACCAAATATTCTCTAAACTTGTGTACAATAGACCACGTTTGTATTTCTGGGTCTCTTGTAATCCCTACATGCCTGCTTTCTTTTTGATTTTCTATTTCTATGTCCTTGAGGATAATGAATCCAGATAGTGAGAACTGTATGTGAAGTAAGAATAGAGAGTTTTTCAATGAAGGATTGAAGAACTTCTTCAATAACTGAACTACATAAATTTTAGTGAATGGTTGTAACATCTGACACTGCTGTTCAGGAACTTTTCTGGCCACTCCCTGGTTCTTGGCTGTTCTCCAGATAGGTGAAATCTCTATTTAAGTGACCTCTGGATTGATGAGGTGATATTACACATATCTTTTGGCACTGTACAAGCACAAGAAGTCCAGAGTCTGTACTTTTCATGACCCCTAAACCTTGTTTAAACAATTAAATCCCATCTAAGCAAGCTTCTCATGAAGCAGTTGTGAGGAAAATAGTGTTTTGCAAAATTCGAATATGAAATTTTAATGTTATCAAAAATGGAGTCCACATACAATATTCTTTAGAAGTTTGCACAGTATGTATATTTTGATTTATATATATACACACAAATATGTGTGTATGTACATTTGCATAAAGATACATATGTATATATATATATATATATATATATATAATATAAATACCTGTATCTGTATTCCTTAGGCCTTTTTCTTTTGTAAAAATTGAAATAGATTCTTATTTGTTATTATAAGTACCACAATTATTCTTTGATTTTACTTTGTTATACTTTTGACATCTTTTTTTTAATTTTATTTATTTAAGGCAGTGGGGTTAAGTGTCTTGCCCAAGGCCACACAGCTAGGTAATTATTAAGTATCTGAGGTCAAATCTGAACTCAGGTCCTCCTGAGGAACTCAGTTCCTCCAGAGCCACTGCTCTATCCAATGCACCACTTAGCTGTTGCCCATTTTTGACATTTTTTAAAAAGTTAGCTCTCTGGCTCTTTTCTATCCTTTCTGATTCATATATATATATATATATATATATATATATATATATATATATATATGTACTATATTAATTTCCTAAAATATCATTTTTATCAAGTTACTCTGGGGCTCAAGAACTCACTATCTGATATTTAAAATTCTTAGTAAGCTGTTACTTTCACCAATTTGGTTTCCCCAATGGTATATGCTTTAATGATTAAAGTCTGAGCCAGTCAAATAAGTCAAATAAGCATTTATCAAGTACCTACTAAGTTCAAGGCATTATATGAGGCATTGGCATAATGAAAAATAATTTATGTTGTCAAGGAACTAGTCTAAGGATACAGCAAGAAACCAAGGTAGTTAGTTTCCTTCTTACTCCTCCATATGTACTTCACACACACTCTCATTACTTGAACTGTTTTTTTTAACAATCTTAAACACTCTCTTTAGCTTCCTCTTTATCTAAATCTACTCCTCCCCTAAAAGCTATACTTGTATTCTACCTCTTATAAGAAGCCTTCCCTAAATTCTTCGTCTACCCTAACCTCCTCCTTCTCCAAACATCTATTGCATCCACAATAATTATAGTTAACATTTCATATTTATGTATATATATATATATATATATTTATATTTATATACAGAGCCTACTATTTACCAGGTACTATGTCAAGCATTTATACAAAATATTTTCTGATTTTTAACCTTACAACAATTTGTGAAGTTGGTGTTATTATTATCTCTATTTTACAGGTCAGGAAACTGAGAAAAACAGAGGCTAAGTGACTAACCTAGTGTTACACTACTAAGTGTCTGGGTCATATTTGAATACAGGTCTTCCTGACTCAGTAGACCAACCCAAGATTTATTGTGCCACCTATTTGCTTTTTCCCTCTAGTTGGTTCATGTTAGTGTTGTTTCCCCCCATTTAGATGATAAACTCCTCGAGGATAGTGCAACATCTTAAAATTCTTTTCTCTCCCTTATAGCTTCTTGTATAGTGCTGGTTTATAGGATTGTAGATGAAAGGACCATAAGATTTTATGGATAAAGAAACTAAGGGCCCAGAAGGTGGAGTGATTTGACTCAGATCACACAGAAACCAAATATAAGAGATGAATTCCAAATCCACCATTATTTCCATTTATGCAATAGTCAATATATTGCAAATATTTGTTGATAGATTTTCCTCAATTTGTCAATATCCAAACACTTGTAATTTCATAAATGTGGGAATTCTCTCCATCCATTTCTCTCATGGTCATAGAAAGTTTCCTAAAACTCATTGAGATCATGACTCCTTACTTAGCTAGGAAGCGTCAGAGGCAGCATCAGAATCTAGGTCTCCCCTACTCCAAGGATATCCATGCCACATTGTGCCTTCTTAAATATTTTTTCATGGTAATATTTGCTTAAAATATTTCCATTGCTCATAATGAAGCTTTAGAGACAAAAGTTTAAAAAAAAAATAGGCTAGAAGATCCATGTAGCCTGTGGTTGTTTATCCATAGCCCTTTCTGGGAGGGGAGATGATCGATAACTAGAGTTGGCAAAAATCTTCTCACTTCTACTATTCAATAGAATTTATCTTCACTGTGTCGTTTAGCTTCACTGTGACATTGCAAAAAATCACCAGTCTTTTTGGTGTGGGAGCAATTTATTTGCATCTTTGATTGTGAATTCCAGAGAAGAGACTTTGGAGCCCCCTAGCGATTGTACATAGTTGGAGATGGTTCTTGTGATTGCTTGTCTCTTGATGCCCATGAATGAAAACAATACACATAACTAGTTAATTTATTACTTTTTAAAATGCTTTGTTCCTTCTTCAATGTGTGATTCCACTGGAGCAGTCAAACTTTTCAGCAAAATGTCATCTTTAAGGATTGTTCTGTTCCACTTTTCTAATGTGTAAACATTTCCCCATTCAGAATGCCATAAGACATTTGTAAATCAATCTTTGAAGATTGAAAGGGAGAAAGATCTTATGTGATTAAAAAACAGTACTTTAAAATACTTCTGAAAAAATCAATATTCAAACTGTTTGTTTTACCCATAGATGAATTATGATCTGCTCCATCAATAGAAAACTGAAAGACTGAAATTGACAGAACATCACTTGCTTTTGCTTCTGCTTCCTCTGTTTTACCTGAAGAATGTATAATGGAACATTGTAGCTGGACAGAAAATGCTAGAATACATGCGGTGAAGTGTATTGTAATTTAGCTTCACCAAAGAGAGAAGTAATCATTAAAAAAAATCTTTCAAAGACTTTTTTTCATTCTTTGTTCTGAGATCCTACAAAGACATTTATTAAAGACATTGTTGCTTACTTGAAGAAATAATTCATGAGTATTTCAATTTTCACAGTGGGGTGACACAAACCATCATATGATATTCCCTAAATTCTGTAATAGCCTGACTTTCCCAACTACTTATACATAATGGAAATAATGGAAGCAAATAGTGTATCCCACAGAGGTACATAAGTACAACAGCTATCTCCTGATCACCCAAAGTAGAAGGAGAACAAAGCCCAGCATGAATACTGAGAAATGAAATAAGACTTGAAATGTCCTTCTCCCTCATTCCCACCTTGTTGTTTCCTTTGAGATTAGTGGATTTCCCTCCAAGATTACCTTCCTTCTACATCATATATTTCTTTTTTATATTTAATATTTTCATATTGTATCCTCCTTTGGAATGGATGCTTATGGAGGGCAGGCACTTGTAAAAAAAATTATTTGTTTGCCTTTCTTCACAGCACCGGTATTTAGAACACAGAATAAGCCCTTAATAAATGCTATCAATCAACTGGCTGAAATGGTTTGGATGCACTAGCTTTGACAATTCTATTCCCAGTCCCATTCAGTCTATTTTTTTTTGCTTTCTACCTTCCTTCCTTCCTTCCTTCCTTCCTTCCTTCCTTCCTTCCTTCCTTCCTTCCTTCTTTGTATAAGTTAATAGAAAAACTTTATGTGCTCTGCATAATCACTTGTAATGACCTGGACCTTGATAATTCATATCCACAGGAACTTTGTCCTATCATAGAAAGCTTCCAAGTATCTTGGTAATTATTTTGAACTTCATATGTGCTCAGCATCATTACAGTTGGAATCACAGTTTGAACTAGATTGTTCTAAGTCCAAGTCCAAACTCTGTGTTTGTCAATCATTACAAGTTGTAACTATAATGATCACTGACATTTACAGATCATTTTAAAGTTCACAAAGCACTTTATACCCATTATCTCAATTGAACCTCACAACAACCCTAAAAGATATGTACCATTGGTATTATCATTCCTGTTTTACAGGAAGAAAAGTCAAGGTTAGAGTTTAATAAGTGGCTTGACCACAATTACACAATTAGTGTCAGAGGTAGAATCTAAATGAATGTGTTTCTAAGTCCAATACACCATCCACTATGCTTTTCTATCTCTCAGTACAATATGCATATCATGTATATCATGACCCAGCATAGATCACACTTTGGCAGTATTAGGAAAGAATTCTTTAACAATGATAAATTTTTTTAAAAAAAATTTTTTTATTTAAGGCAATGGGTTAAGGTCACACAGCCAAGTAATTATTAAGTGTCTGAGGCCAAATTTGAACTCAGGTCCTCCTGACTTCAGGGCTGGTACTCTATCTATTCTGCCACCAACCTGTTCCAAGGATAAATTTTCTGAGTTTTTTTCGGAATCAACTGCTAAGATAATTAAAATTGTGGAATGGTACAAAGAACAGTGGATTAGTAGTCAGGAAACCTGAGTTCAAATTCCAGCTTTGCAACTACTTAACTATTTGATATTAGGCAAAGTCACAACTTTTCTGGACCATCTATAAATTGACAGTTAAATTAGAATCTTTCCCATTAAATCGTCTAAATTACCTACTGTATTGTACATTATCTTTTCCTACTTTAAATTTGGCCTCAGCAGAAAATAGGTAAAGACCAACATCTCACAACATATTTGCATGTGTGTGTATATACATGTATGTATATATATATATATGTGTATATATATATATATATATATATATATATATATAAAGAGAGAGTCAAAATGGGTATATGATTTAGACAGAGTGATATCATAAGCAAATTAGGGAAGATAGAAAATTTTATCTATTCGACTATGGATAAGGGAGGAATTTATGACCAAACAAGAGATAGTGTTATGGGATATAAAATAGATGAGTTTGATTTCATGAAATTAAAAAGGATTTGTACAAAATCAATGCTGCCAAGATTAGAAAGAAAGCAAGAAACGGCAAAAAAAAAAAAATTGAGAGCAAGTTTCTGTGAAAAGGCATCATTTCTCAACATTGAATCAAATTTATAAGAATAATAGTCATTTCACTTATTGATAAGGATATGAACCCACAGTTTTCAGAAGAATCAAAATTATCCATAGCCATATAAAAAATCTCTAGTCTAAATCAGACAAATGCAAATTTAAATAACTCTTAGCTAACAACCCACACCTATCAGGTTGATTTATATGATAGAAAAGAAAGGGGTAGCTAGGTGGCACAATAGATAGAGCACCGGCCCTGGAGTCAGGAATACCTGAGTTCAAATCCGACCTCAGACAATTAATAATTACCTAGTAGTGTGGCCTTGGGCAAGCCACTTAACCCCACTGACTTGCAAAAAAAAAAAACCAACCCCCCAAAAAGAAAAAAAATGACAAATATTGGAAAGGTTGTAGAAAAATTGGGACACTATTGCAACTGATGTTGAAGTTGTGAATTAGTTCCATTCTGGAAAGCAATTTGGAACTATGCCCAAAGGTTATAAAATAATGCATACCCTTTGTTCCAGCAATATTACTACAAGGTCTGCATTCCAAAGCAATAAAAGAAAAACATAAAGGACTTATATGTATAAAAATATTTATAGCACCCTTTCTGTGGTGGCAAAGAATTGGACATTGAGAGAACGCCCATTAATTGGAGGAATGGCTGAAAAGCTGTAGCTTATGATTTGAGGGAATACTATAGCACAACAGTGCTATAAGAAATAACAAGCAAGATGCTTTCAGAAAACCTGAGAAGACTTACATGAAGTGATGCAAAGAGAAGTGAGCAAAACAAGGAGAACATTATACACAGTAATAGCAACATTGTACAGTGAACTATTATTTTCTCCACAACACAATTTTTAAAAAATTCCAAAAGACTTATTATGAAAAATGTTATCTACCTTCAGAGAAAGAACCATTGAAATCTGAATGCAGATCAAAACATATTTTTTAAAACTTTATTTTTTCTTTTTTTTTTAATCTGGATTTCTTTTTTGCAACATGGCTAATGTGGAAATATGCTTTGCATTATTTCCCATGCAACATCTCAAGAATGAGTAGGGAAGTGAGGGTTGGGAGAATTTGTAACTCAAAATTTTTAAAAATTATTATTCAAAATATATAAAAACATATTTAATAAGTATAATGTAAATATATAAACTGTTATTTTAAAATATTTTATGTAATTGTAATTGAGAAAAATAAAATAAAAGAGAAAGCTACCTTTTATAAAAAATATGACTTCCAGTGAAAAACAAGTCCTGATTTTAGAGTAATTATGCTGAACTTCAAGGTTCATTACTGATTAAAGTAATTTCATTTTAATATAACTCAAAATTATAAACAAGTTCTCCAAAAGTGGCTTGCCCAAGGCCACACAGCTAGGTAATTGTTAAGTATCTGAGGCCACATTTGAACTCAGGCCCTCCTGACTCAGAGCTGTCACTTTATCCACTGCTCTACCTAGCTGTCCCTAAAATGTGAGCTTCTTGAGGGCAGAGACCGTTTCCCCCCCCCTTTTTTTGTATGGCAAATATATCCTTATATCCAGGGCATACCATAGGTACTTTATTAATAAATGTCTATTGATTTACTAACAGCAGGAAGGAACTAAGAGAAACTGAAGATTTTAGAAAGAACAGATGGGAATTGGCAGCAATCTCCTGGAGCTAATGGGAAGGGAGGGGATTAAGTGTACTTGAAGAAGGGTTGAATTTAGCAAAGAAAAGGACACCTCATCAGAAACTAGAGGAAAGGAGGAAATAGTAGGGGTCATGCCAAGGGTTTGGGAAATAAAGAAGGGAGAAGAGGAAGCTCACAGCAAATAGTTTAAATTTGTTTTGTTTTGTTGTAGTTTTGTTTTTTTTCTGCATAGGATGAGGCAAAGATCTCAGCTGAGAAGGGAGAGGGGAAGTATGGGAATTTGAGAAAAGAAGATTTGGAATAACTGCCAATAAGAATGGGATAAAACTTCAATTAGGAAGGAGTGAAAAATTTCCTTGTCCAGTTGAAATTTAAAAAAAAATTTTTTTTTTTGGTTAACAAGAAATTTTTCCTCTCCCTAGTAACTTCCCTTCCTCCAATGAAATTAAAACAAAACCTTATAACAAAAAATTATAATGAAGAAAAACAAATTTCCACATAAATCTTTTTAAATGCCTCATATATAGTGTTATTCTTATAAATTGTTCTGATTCTGCTCACTTCATTTTGCATCAAGTCATGCAAATCTTCCCAGAGTTCTCTAAAATAATTTTTTGGTTATTTTATATGACATTATAATATCCTATTACAGTTATATACAATAATTTATTTAACAATTCTCCAATTTATGGGAAGCTTCTTAGTTTCCAGTTCTTCGCAAACAACAAGAGTTGCTATCAAAATTTTTATACATATGGGAGTTTTGCAGGTCTTGAGTTTGAAGTCTCTGTAAATCACACTGCCTAAAGAACCTTTAAAGATTTAAATTCTGATTTTGTAATTTTTTAAATTCTCAAAAACATCTTCCCTCCACTAGTATGCTAGTATACCTTTTCTTCGAGGGCAAGATCAAATTCTACTTCTTTCCAAAGCTTTCCTTGAATATTCTAGTTTTTCTTGACATCTCTTCCTCTTCACTCATAGCATTTCTAGTTGCCATACAATATAACATTTGTGTGATTGTATTTTGTTCTGAATTAGTCTATGTACTAGTCTTCTATTTCCTATCCAGATTATGAGCTTGTCTATATAATTCCTTTCACAAAGGAGTAGCAACAATGGATAAAGTGCTGGGCCTGGAGTCAGGAAGACCTGAGTTCAAATCTGACATTTAACAATTGTGTGACTTCAACATGCCTGTTTTCTCATTTGTAAAACAGAAGCAACAAAAGCACCTATATACCCTGGTTATTGTGAGAATTAAATTGAATAATGATTGAAAAATACTTAACAAAGTGCCTAGCACAAAGTAAGAGCTATATGAATATTGTTAGCAGCAGCAGCAGACATAGTCATATCAGTAGTTTAGTAGGAGGAGGAAGAGATAGGAGTTAGTAGTAGTGGTAGCAGCAGCAGCACTGGTAGTAGTAGTTGTAGTAATAGTAGTCAAAAGTAATAGGTAGTAGTAGTAATAATGGCAGCAGCAGCAACAGCAGTAGTAGTAGAAGTAGTAGTAGTAGTAGTAGTAGTAGTTGGTTTAGTAGTAGTGGGCAGTAGTGGTCATAGTAATACTTGTAGTAGGAGGAGGAGATAGAGGTTAGTAGTAGTAGTGGTAGCAGCAGCAGCACTGGTAGTAGTAGTTGTAATAGCAGGCAAAAGTAATAGGTGGTAGTAGTAGTAGTAGTAGTAGTAGTAGTAGTAGTAGTAGTAGTAGTTAGTAGTAATAGTAGTAATGGCAGCAGCAGTAGCAGCAGCAGCAACAGCAGCAGTGGCGGCGGCAGCAGTGGTAGTAGTAGTAGTAGTAGAAGTAGAAGTAGTAGTAGTAGTAGTAGTAGTAGTAGGTATATTAGTAGTATTGGCAGTAATGGTAGTAGTTAGTAGTTAGTAGTAGCAGCAAAAGCAGCAGGCAGCAGGAATAGCTAGGTGTTGTAGTGGCTAGAGCACCAGACCTGAATTAGGAGGACCTGAGTTCAAATCCCATCTTAGTAGCCATGAGATCTTAGGTAAGTCACTTAATTCCAATTGCCTCTCCTCCAGAGCCATAAGTTGTCCTGATTCATATCTGGCCTCTGAATCCAGATGGCTCTGGAGGAGAAAGTGAGGCTGGTGACTTAGCACAGCATCCCCTTGAGCAAATTCAGTTCATATGCTTGTCATGACATCACCTCCCTGATGTCACATTCTTCTTCAAGAATAAAGGGCGGGGCGGCTAGGTGGCATAGTGGATAAAGCACCAGCCCTGGAGTCAGTAGTACCTGGGTTCAAATCCAGTCTCAGACACTTAATAATTACCTAGTTGTGTGGCCTTGGGCAAGCCACTTAACCCCACTGCCTTGCAAAAAAAAAAAAAACACAACAAAAAACAAACCTTAGGAAAAAAAAAAGAAAAATGTTTCTGGAATTAGGAACATGCAATGTCATTGTTGGGCTGTCCTTTTTTCTCTAGCCTACATCCCCCCCATGGAAGTTACACCATGAATGGCCAAGTTCACTCCTGAATGTGCTCTGGAGTACACTTGAGCTACATATTAAAAGTTTACTATGTGTCCAGCACTGTACTTCTACTGTTGTTGTTGTTTGTCCTTTCTTCTTCTTCTGTTTTTTGTTTGTGTTTGTTTTCAGTTTTTTTTTGCAAGGCAGTGCCACTGTGCCACCTAGCCGACCCCCAGAAACATCTTTCTTGAAAGCTCTTCTCAGTACCTAGACATCCTGAGGATTGGCCTGTCTTTCAGGTACATTTCATTAAATTTTGCCTTAGGTCACTCAAGCTTTGTCTTTCAGCTGTATGCCAACAGTGATTAGAGTTAATTTTGGCTGATAAAATTCCTTTCCTTTGCCTCACCATTGATGCACTCTCAAGAAGGCCCTGACTGCTCATGTTCTTTCCTACCATTCCGTCATCATCAAAACTTGAATTGAGTGATTCTCAATGGAGATGACTCTCTTACTCTCTTTTACTCCACCCATACACTCTAGGAAACTATCACAAGCAAAAAGCCTGAGTGCAGTCTATGGCTAACTATGGAAATTATGGAAACATCTCTATTCCTTCTGCTTCTTGTATAGCAGGAAACAGTCAATTGTTTTAGTTAACATCTAACATCACCAGCTTCACAGATTCTTCATTAGTGAATAACCTTGTATTGGTTATTTATGGCAAGAAGTCACTTATTTTTTAATCTTTTCTCACTCTCTTCATACAAGTAGTTGTTAGAGTCACTTTTTCAGTCATGTCTAACTCTCAGTGACCCCATTTGGGGTTTTCTTGCCAAATATTTGTTTACCATTTTCTTTTCCAGTTCATTTTACGGATAAAGAAGCCAAGGTAAACAGGGTCTTGCCCAGGGTCACCAGCTAGTCTGAGATCAGATTTGAATTCAGAAAGATGAATCTTCCTGACTTCAGGCTCAATTATCTGTGAATGGGAGATTTAAGAAGATACATGAACTGTATGGGGAAAGGGTAATAAGTATAATAGCATTTATATAGTGTTTATTCTAGACTAAGAATTGTGAGGTATCTTACAAACATTATCTCTTTTGAGCTTCAACAATTCTGAATTTTACATTTACCCATTTTACAGGTGAGGAAGCTGAGGTTAAGTGACTTACCTAAGGTCATATTGCTAATAAATTTCTAAGATGAGTTTTGAGCTCAGTCCACGTTCTGCACTCTTTATTACCTAGCTACCCAACATACATAGGACTGCTTAGGAAAGGTCAGGGATGGGATGACAGAAGTTCTTCCTGGGCTATTCATCATTAGATCAAAATGACTGACATGAGCACTTTCCTTTTTCTATTAATCCCCATCTCCAGCAAACACAATGATCTGGGATCATTTATAGCTATATCCAGATGAATTGGTCTAGACTGGCAGTTCCAAAACTCTTTGGTCTCAGGACTTCTTTACATTATTAAAAATTATTGAGGACCCTTCATAGAGCTTTTGTTTATGTGTGTCATATCTATCAATATTTGCTATATATGTTATCTATAAATATTTATCATATTATAAATTAAAAATATTAGTATTATTATGAAAATTGTTTTAACCTTGAGGATTCCTTGAAAGGGACTCAAAGATCCTCAGGAATCCCCTAGACCAAACAAAAAATAGCTGAAGAATGTATATTGCCCATCCTCTTGAATGGGCACTGGAGTCACACCATGGGCTGGAGCTACAAAACTGAGTAGGAGGAAGCAACTGATCTCATTTGGAATATTGCTCCATGCTAGCACCAAGTTCTGGCTCCTGATATTCTCCTAATGTTATGCTGTGGGTTCATGAAATCCCAGAATTACCTTGACAAACAGCCCAATGAGGGAGGAAAAGATGCATGGTATGAATAAGCAGATTGCAGTATCATGCAAACATTTATTTACACATGAAAAATGGTTTAAAGGACAATATAAAGGGCATAGATAGGACCAGAAAAGGGGGAGGGGGAGGGATTACTGTCTATCAGGAAAGGAAAAACTGGTGGACACCTTATATACTTATTAGGTACTAATTAAAAAACCAAAAAACACAAAGGGAAGTTGCTTGCATGTTAACTAGGTCTTCGAATGGAGGATTTGTGGAAAGATATGAAAGAGAATTCAGAGGATGAGAAAGCTGGCAGGAGTGGTAACTTGAAATGGTGGAGGGAATACCCATATTAATCAAATTGTGACTCCAATTCATCCAAAATACTTTATTTTTATTTTTATGGTCAAACTTTTAGTAGAATGATATAGGCATTTCTGAAATACTCAGTGAAAGAGTCAGAAGAAAAACATAAAATTCAAAGTTTAAAAAAAGATAGGTAAAGAAATAGAAAGTAAAAATGATGAGGAAAATGTTAAAAGATTCAAGCTTCCTTCCTTAAGGATATGATTTCTCTCTCAACACATTCAATTTTGATCAATGTATAGCATGGAAACAATGTAAAGACGATCACACTGCCTTCTGTGGGGGTTGAGTGGAGGGAAGTGAGATTGGAGGAAAAACTGTAAAATTCAAAAAACAATAAAAATAAAATAAAATAAAAAGAATCAAGCCTCCTCACCCTGGAGAAGAGAAGATTGAAAGTGGTTTTTGTTAAATAATCATCTTTGAATTGTGTGAGAGATTCGTTCCCAGAAGAGTAGCCATATGAAATGGGCATAACTGCCTCAGGAATTTTTAGTTTACTTATACAGAAAATCTTTCTTGCAGGACTTTGATCAACATTGGAAAAGGGGTAAGGAAACTGGAATATCTCTCTCTCTCTCTCTCTCTCTCTCTCTCTCTCTCTCTCTCTCTCTCTCTCTCTCTCTCTCTCTCTCTCTCTTCTCCATTTAAAATTCCCCTACCTCAGAAATACAGGAAGTCAGGTATGTTCCTATATCTACATTCCTCTGATCTCAGGTTAAAGAAATTCGAGCCCTCTTTGTCAACATAAAAAAGAGATTACTTTTCCCTTTATGGAAATTAATCAGCTACTGGACAGGTAAATTTTTTTGGTTTCAAATCACTCAACACATCTCCTAGATTATAAACCTGAAGAAGAAGCCATGAGACAAAATTGGTATTTTTCATTGAGATTAGATAAGGCAGTGAGGAAAAATGATTATTTTTCTCTCATATTAATTAACTGTTGGGGAGATCCAGGATTTTTTCCCCTTCCTATTTCCTCATTTTGTA
This sequence comes from Macrotis lagotis, assembly GCF_037893015.1. Taxonomy (NCBI): domain Eukaryota; kingdom Metazoa; phylum Chordata; class Mammalia; order Peramelemorphia; family Peramelidae; genus Macrotis; species Macrotis lagotis. Next base: position 263,088,459 of record NC_133661.1, on the reverse strand, counting down.
CTGGATCAAATCACCCCTGATAATAATGAGATTGGATTTTATAATAATAAGGAGATTGGATGTAAAATTCTCCTCAATCTTGTTCAGACCCCATCCAATGGAGAAAGTTTAGATCTGATCAAAATGTAAAAAGATGTTAGTCTAGGTGAAATCTAGCCCATTGTGTTCTAGTGAACTCCCTTTATTTAGATTGCGCTATGTGCAGATGGTCTGAGTGATCAGAAATAATCAGAATCACATTCCCCTGTCCCTCAATACAATAGGCCCACCTCTCATTATAATATTAACTTTCTTATTAATTGTTAACCAATCAGAGTTCTGTGCCATCTGTCAGGGACATCCTCTTTTCTGAGGGCATATAAGAATTAAGATGCCACCATCTTTAGGTTTATAAGAGCTGGGCATATAGTCATTCTTTTATTGATTACTCAGTAGCCAAAATTAATAAAATGACTAATTACTCAGAAATTATATTTCTCAAACTTTTTTATGTCACACAGAGGAAAATAATACCGGCTCTAATTCCAAATCATCACTTCCTCAGGATGGAATTATTGGAAGGATATTGCCATTTATTATTACTCTAGAACAGGAAACAAGGCATCAAACATTTTCAAAGGTCACAATGCTAAAACAATTTAATATTTATAAAATATAACATCCCCTTGAGGGAGCAGGGTAGTCATTATCACCATTTTACAGAAGAGAAAACTGAAGCTAATAAGAACTTGCCTTGCCCAGGGAAATTGTCAGACCTATTACTTGAACACATGTCTCTTGAACTAGCATGGTTTCCACTATACTCACTGCCTCCTTAGATAGAATCTTCAATTGATCTTGAAATTTTGGTGGTCTAAGACATATCCTAATGAAACCTGATATTATGGGATCTTTGGACACAGGGATATTTGGACACTGGATTCCTGAGTTTTATGTCTACAAAGCATTGCTATGGATATGGAAGATTCAATCATGCTATTCCAGAATTAATCAGTTTGAGACTATCTCATTGAATTTAATTCTGAAGACTTCTAGGAAGAAGTTGGAATAAAAGAATTATGTGGTATTGATTTACCTACCTATGTAGCATGACTATATGTAGTCAAGTCTTGGGCATATTATGTGTAAGAAAGATATTAAAGGGAGGACTTTCAGGGCAGAAGACAACATGGCAGATGAAGCTATAATGCTTCCAGGACTTTTCACTACAAAACATGAAATGATGCCCCCCCCCCAAAAAAAAGATTGAAAAAGTTTTCAACTATAGACATTATGGAGGACATCCAGTAAAGGTCTGTCTCTTCTGGAGGAAAAGGGGGAGTAAAGGTCAGCTAGGTGGGAGAGTGGGTAAGCCTGCAGGAGACTTTTAGTCACAGTGCAGGCCAGGTCCTGGCTCAGCTAGACAGCAGCACAAGTCCTGGAAGCCAGATAACAAGCCAGCAGGGAGGGCCCCAACCTCAGACAAAATCTGAATCCTGGGAACACCAGGGCAAAAGATAGGACTGGGCTGGTAATAAACAACTGCATAGGCAGAGCCTAGACATGAAGGAGGAAGCATCAACCTCTACATAGGCAACATCTTGGTCAACCAAAAGTCAGGGATCAGACCACCCCCCTCCAGCCCCTGCACAAAAAGCTCATGACTATTATTCCTATACTCCAGGAGCAGAGCTCAACAATCAAAATGAGCAAAAAAAAAAAGTGCTATCAAAAGCTACTCTGCAGATAGAGACAATAAAGATCTCAGAAGAAGTAAACAGTGACAAATTAACTTCATGCAAAGTCTAAAAGAAATCTATGAATGAGTCAAATCTAAAACCTCATGGAAGAGTTTAAAAAAGAATTTTTAAAACCAAAGAAGGAAGGATGAAGAAAAATGGAAATGAGAAATGAGAGCCATAAGAAAAATTATGAAAAATTGACCAAAGAAATCAATTCCTTTAAAAAATAAAATTGACCAGCTGGAAAAGAAACACAGCTCATCTAAGAGTCAAATCAATCAACTGGAAATGATATGCAACTCAGAAAAAAGTAAAATTAACCAACTGGAAAAGGAAATAAAAAAGCTAACTGAAGAAAATAAAACCTTAAAAATTAGAATCAGACAAATAGAAATCAATGAATCTATGAGACAACAAGATTCCAACAAACAAAATCAAAATATTGAAGAAATGTAAATTATCTTTTTAGGAAAAAACAAACAACCTGGAAAATAGATCCTGAAGACATAATTTACAAATTATTATTCTACTAGAAAGCCTCAATCAAAAAAAGAGTCTGAAAAAAATATCTTTCAGGAAATTATCAGGGAAAACTGTTCCAATATACTAGATCAGGGCTGTCCAAAATGTGGCCCTTGGGTCACATGCAGCCCACCTATGGGTTTATTAAAATGCTTCAGTAAACGAAGCTGAGCTACCAACAAGCTTTCACTAAAATGGCAAATCAAAACATACGGCCTATTGTTTCAGTAAAAACTTTTAAAAGTAAGGTTGGATAGGCCTATACTAGATCAAGAAGACAAATTAGTCCTTGAAAGAATACACAGAACTCCTCCAGAAAGAGACCCAGGATAAAAGCTCCAAGAAATATCATGGCCAAATTCCAGAATTCTCAAATAAAGGAGAAAAAAACTGCAAGCAGTTAAAAAGAAGTAATTTAAATACAATGGAAGCACAGTCAGAATTACACAGGATTTATCATCTTCAACACTGAAGGATCAGAGGGCCTAGAATATAATTTTTTTCTGAGGACAAAGGACCTTGGTCTATAACCAAGAATTTACTGCAAAATTCAGCTTATTTTCTCAGGGGGAAAAAATGGCTGTTCAATGAAATAGAGGACTTACAAAATTTCCTGATAAAAAGACCAAAACTCAAGACTCAGGAGATGCATAAGGGGCAGCTAGGTGATGCAGTGGACACACTGGCCCTGGAGTCAGAAGGACCTGAGTTCAAATCCAGCCTCAGACATTTAATAATTACCTAGCTGGGTCACTTAAACCCATTGCCTTGCAAAAAACAAAAACAAAAACAAAAAAAAAATTTTAAAGAGATGCTATAAAAAGGCAAATGGAAAGAGGGAAAAATACCAAATGTTGTCAATAACACTAAATTGTATACAACCCCTCAAGGGAAAATAACACTTGTAACTTTTGAGAATTATATTTCTCTTAAGATAGTTTAAAGGGTTGAATATAGTTGAAGAGATTATACTTAGAGGATATGGATATGGTTGATTCTTGTCCTTTGCTATTGAAAAAGACCAAAATGACATTAATATGTTTGAGACAAATTACAATGCATCTGACTGTGGCTGATCAGACCAACGTGAGCTCAGAATGCTCTACCACAGGTTGGGCACAAATAATCCAGGTGAACACCTGGGGTGCTTATTCTAAACATATATGTCATGTTTCCTTTGAGCTGCTTCAATTCTGCCTTGCTTATAGAGGTTTGGTACTTATGAGGGCACTCTATGATGTGTGGTCTTATGCCAATGTCTCCCATGTCTTACAATCAATTCTAATGTTCTTAAAAGAGAGACCTTCAGGATGTCCCAGTACTTAGAGGCTCTATACCTAATTAAATCAGAAGTGACTTTACCAGGGGCAGCTATTTGGCATGGTGGATAGAATACCAACCCTGAAGTCAGGAGGACCTGAGTTCAAACCCAGCCTCAAACTTAAAAATTAAAACTACATAAACATAAAAAAGGACTATACTAGGAGAAGACTAGGCATTAGTGGATAAAAAAAAATACCAGAAGAGGTACAAAGACCTCTTTTATTAGAGGGAAAGAAGAGGGTGAACACTGAGTAAATCTACTCAATAGATTTGGCCCAGAAAGGGAATAACATACATTCTCAATGAGGTTTAAAAATCTATTTTACCCTACAGAAAGTAGAGGAGGGAAAAGGAAAGAAAAGTGAAGAAGGGACTAATAAAAGGGAAGGTGAAGGTAAAAGTTGTTGTTCCAACAGCTCTATCCACTGTACCACATAATTGCTTTATGAAGAGGTGGCCTTTACCTAAACTAATAAGGAGGTCAAAATGTTTTGGGTTTGTTTATGTTTTTTATTAGAAAATATTTTTTTCATTTGTGTCCCTGCTCTGAATCCTTGGGCTTTTTGATAAGCTGCCATGATCCTTATTCTTATGTTCATCTTTTCACTGGGTTTCAATTTGAATATATGTGGAAAGAAAAAAAAAGTTAATCAGAAAAAGAAAAAAATGCATATTTTCCTTTTTTTTTATTGTTGGGGTTAACTTGAGCCTTTAAAGATGAGATTTTTTTAAAGGTCAGATACTGAGATAATCCTTTTTGTTATTATTTTGGGAGATCAGCAAATTGACCTTGACAATCAAACTTAAGCAGTGGGTACTAGTCCCTTCTGTGATTAGTGCTCAAATACCACTGTTTGGGCAAGGGTATTCTCAGGACACTGGATAGCAGACAGATGGTTTTTTCTTGACAAGACCCTGAGTAAAAACAGTTAATGCATCCAACTCAATATGAATTGTATTTTGCTACACTGACATTAGATCCTCTGCCCCTAGGGGAAACCAGGCTGGCTGCTGTGTGGCCGCATTAGATTGACTTAATGATTATAGGAAGAAACAGAGCATGATAAAAACTAAGTCATGTTGCCAGAAAGGACTGAATCACCACAGTCTGACCAGCTTGACTTTGTTCCATGCAGACATAACTGAATAATTAAGTATGGTAAAATGTCATAGCTGGCAGAAACATTTTTAAATGTCTGGGGTTCAATGTCACTGGCTGGAATACTCTTCTTCCTCATCCATCTCCTAACTTCCCTGGCTTCCTTCAACTCCTAGTTAAAGTCTGACCTTCTACAGGAAGCCTTTCTGGATCCCCCTTCATTCTAGTGTTTTCCCTCTTTTGAGAACTTCCAGTCTACACTGTGTATGCTAGTCTGTAAACAATTGTCTGTATGTTGTTTCCCCTGTTAGGACAGGGACTGTCTTTTGCCTTTCTTTGTAACCCCAACACTTAACACAGATAGGTGCCTAATAATTGTTTATTGATTGGCTCACAGACTGAGCAAAATGGAGAGTTTCCAAAAGTGAAGCAGTGTAATAGCTAGTAATAATACTAGTTTGCATTTATAGAATGCTTTGCAAAGCATGTTGCCTTTGTTAATTCATTTGAGCAATTGACTTTTGAGGAATTTTCAACAATTCTGTGTTAAATAGCCCCTCACTAAAAATATAAAAACTGTCATTGGTCCTAGATCATACTGCTTGGTGTAGGCTTTAATGTGAGGTTCCATGATTTTATCCAAGACAAATTGCAATCTCTCTGGATGGGTGAATTGCTTTGGTCAAAATAATTAACTTCTTGGTAGACAGCTTTGTGGCCATAATAAGCCTTATCAAATATGGCTAAGCTCTTGGCAATGACAGATACACAGAACTAATATATATATATATATATATTATATATATAATAGATACATAGTCTAATAATAACAGTTGGTTTCTCTATAGCATTTTAAGATTTAAAGCACACATCATAGGACCATTAGGTTCATAAATTTAAGGATTAAAGGAAGCTTTGTGGCATTCAAGTTCAACCCTTTTGGTTAAGATGAAAAACAAACAAACCAGACTCAAAGAAGTTGAACTACTTGCCCATGGTCACCAATTGGTAAATGCCAGAGGGAGAATTCAAACTTAATTCTCTACTAACTTCTTTTCTAAACTAAGCTTTTTTCACCAAAACATGATGCCTTTCAGACTACTGGCTTAAATATCCTCTAGAGCCTGAAGTCAGGAAGATTCATCTTCTTGAGTTCAAATTGGACCTCAGACACTAGCTGGGTGTGACCCTGGATAGGTCATATAACTTTGTCTCAGTTTCCCATATATAAAATGAGCTGGACAAGGTGGCAAACCACTCCAGTATTTTTGCCAAGAAAACCCCTGGGGTCATAAAGAGCTAAGATGAATGTAAATGACTGAACAACTTCTTCAAATCTAAATTCTATGAATTAATTACTCTAGTGAGTAATTAATAAAAGGATGGTCATTTGGCCAGCTCTCTTTGTAGGGATATAATACAAACTTATTAGTTTAACATTTTTTACACTCTCCATATGTCACCAATCTATCTCTACAACTTTCCTCACCTTTATACAGTCTATACTCTAGTCAAACCTAGCTATTCCCTAAACCCAGCTGTATGCTGGTAAATGTTAAACAGCAAACAGGCTCTGGGGGGGGGGGGGGGGGAGTATGCACAACACATATTGAATTTTAAATTTCATTTATGTTGCATAAAACATTTTTATCTAGCTCTTTCTCAAGTTTAAACAATCAATCACCAAAAAAAAAAAAGACATCAAGTCATGGCTTGTAGCATTTACTAATTTCAAGTTATCAATGTTTTCTCCGAAAATTGAACACTCCACTCTGGTGGGTAGTGGCTCCTTCTCTACTCGAGTCCAGAAGCATTCTGCTTCTGTGTTGTCTGTAAGCCATCTTCCACGTATAGAGTGTCAACCTTTCTTATCTCTGCCTTCCAGAATATTTCTCTTCCTTTGAAGTCTCAACCCTGCTATCTTTTCAATGTGGCTTTCCCCATTTCCCCCTCCCCCCACCATGACAACCTTCTATCTCCCTGCTCAAATGCTCTTAGAGCATTTTGTCTGGATCATTCCCTAGACCATATTACAGACTTTTAAAGTCTGGTTCACCTGTTAAATGTCACAATCTACACTATGATTACCTTAAATAGTCTGTCTCTACCTCTTCATACTTAGAATACACAATGCCTCAGCAACTTTCAAGGTTCTAGGTGGTCATAGAGAATATATCATCATGTAGGAATAATGTTCTAACTTCTGCTTCCATTCAAGTTAGGCTAGTTTTAACTTCAGAGGCCTTAAGACCATCCTAAAGACTTGGTTGGTTCAGGGGACCAAAGCCTCAGAATGCAGATATCTTTTCCTGGTTACTTGAACATAAAACAGCCATGAGGAGCTAGCGCAGAATAAGCCTAAGCTAGTACATGGAGCAAAAGGGTCCAGTATCTCTGCAAAATCTGTTCTCCAGAATATGGATTAGTGGGAAAAGTTTCTCGCTACTCTGAACTATCCTCCATATAGTTGCCAAACTGCTATTTTAAAAATACATATCTGATCCTCACCTTCCTACTTTTTACCATTATCCTATGCAATATTATATGATAAATAAGTTATATTTTATCTTATTATTTATATTAATTGATATTGGGAATATTATAAGGAGTTTCTGTAATAAAATGCAAAGTTATCAACCTGGCTCCATTATTTACAACCTCTGTGGCACTGGGCAAATCATTTTTTCAGGACAGTTTCCTCATTAGTAAATGTAATGTGTAGAGTCGAATGTTCCTTGAGGTCTCTTTCTGCTCCAAATCCTATGCTTCTTATTCCACTTATTAGCTAACTGTTCCACGGCTTTATTTTTTTATTTCACTTTAACAAATGTCTTTTAACTAACCTGCAAGAGTTACTGCCAAGTGAAATAATTATAGTAACAATGTGAAAGTGGAATATTTTGTAATAGTAGGACAGTCTATCCTTGTCATCAGATGAGGCAGTATGATGCAGCAAAAGGCATGAGACTCAGAGAACTGAGTCTGAATACTGCCTCCATCAACAATCTATGTAACTAGGGACAAGTCAATGAATTTCTCTAGGTCTTAGCTTCCTCTTCTATAAAAGGAGGGTAATAATGCCTCCTCTAGATTATAATAGCAATCAAGTACATGCACGTCTGTGTGTGTGTGTGTGTGTGTGTGTGTGTGTGTACACACATAGAGACAGATATAAAGAAAAAAAGAGAGAAATCATATATATTTATATTATTATGGATTGACCCAATAAGGGTCATGTGTTGGCAACTTCTGGGGCCACATATGACTAATTGCTGAGAGGTTTTGTTCTTTATTGGTCACTGAATAGGAAAGGTCATTCACTCAAAGGCTCTTGTTAAGTCTCTTTCTCCCTCTTCTGCTTGGTGAGTCAGGACTATTGGAGTCTCTCTCTCTGGAGGGGTGAGAGCCAGAAATGGCATTCTTTCCCCACCATAGCAGTATAACAGCTGGAAGCACCTTGCAATAAAAACAAAGGCTTGATTGCTTTTTTTGTTTTGTGTTTCTTTCCTAAACATAGGTCAAAGATCACAAGATCAAACAGATCTTGAGATGTATGTTTCTAATTTTGGAGGTAGAACTTCAAAAGATTAAAGCTTTTGGGTTCCTCAGTCAGTGCCAGTATTGGCTTGGGGAATCTAGGAAATGCCTATGGTGCTTCTTGAATATGATGACCAATGGCAGGCAGGAAGAAGGATTTCAACCCTTGGTTGTAATTATAGGAAGACCCGGATCTGGAGGGAATTATTTGGAGTCAAGGTAAAATGTGAAATGCTGATCTAGCACCCCCTCAATTTGCTTCATGTCTTGAACATGTCAGAGAGAATAACAATAGTTATCAGTTACTTTTAAAAGGCATTTCTTCTGTGTGTTGCAAATAAATAGATGCCCTATGCCCAATTTATATTGTATACTATTTCCCACTTTTAGGGAGACACCATGAGTGAAACTTAAACTTTAAATAAATATTCTCCAGGTATGAGGAGTCGGAGGGTATAAAAGAGCCTGACTCCTCTCTCTGGAAGTCAGGATCTCCCCAGATTAAACCCAGTCCATGTGAGTGGGTCCAAAGCCAAAAGGATCTTTTAATGGAGAGGGAGGTGAGTATCCCAGCCCCCTGGGTCCAAATGTGGTTCTTATTGTTACATATAAATGGAAGAGATATTAGTGATTATTTCATCCAACTCCTTCATTTTATAGAGAGAAGCAGTATATAAATGTTAACAATTATCTGTTTAAGCCACAGGTGAGGGATGTCCATCCCACAGGTCCTACAAGGCCTGAGAAATCATTTGGTCTGGTGCTGCCATGGCAACTACAGTCTGGACTTGAAATTCAATAAATCTAGGAGCTTTGGGGGGGGGGTTAAATAATTAAATGCTTCATCAAATACAGCAGGCTAATATTTAAGTTAATGATTCTGTTTTGACCAAGAATGATGTTATAAATATCCAAATTGCTCTTAACAGGCAAAAAACGTTCCTTACCCTTGGTTTAAACCAAGCTTAATGGAAAAAATAAATACTAGAACAATCATTTTATGAAGCCATCAAAGTGACAACATATTAAACGTTTAATAACATCTGTTTTTAAAATCTCTCTCTCAAGGTACTGACAAATTAAACTCCTAGATTGCTAAAGGCCATGAAAGCATACTATCTGATATATATGAGTTCTCAAGAAAAACTAGTTTTCTTTTCTGATATTCACTAACCACCTGGTACTTCTTCAAGGACAAAGAAAAATCTGTGAAGAGGAGAAATAAGAGCACCATTGGTGAGAATAGTTTTTCCTAAGCAATTTCTCCAAAAGCACTCCCCCCATCTCCTATCCCACATCCCCTGTGATCCAATTCCATACAATTATCTGTTATTACACTTGCCCTAAATCCTTTTCCATATGTCCTCCCCACCTCACCCCCACTTATTTATACCAGTGTATTTCATCCAATCATATCATGTGACTTTCTCATTCATGGAACCATGAATAGTAATTTGCCAACTGCTACTGAAGTTTCCTTTTAAAAGTACCCTCCCTCTGAGTGTCATGTTATATCACCAAAAGGCATGAGACAATGAAAAGGAAATGGAATTTATCCAAGGAACAAAAATACACTGCTTAGAGCCCCAGGTGACTATACAGAATTAATTGCAGGGTTCTTCAGGGAGAGAAGGGTCTGTCTCTGTGAAAAGGTGAATGGAGTTAGGGACCAAATGGTCCCTTGCCATGGCTGCTCACCAGTGGCACTCAAGCCAAATTAGTGCTGTAGGTGATTAAACTCTTTCAAGTTTAAGGTAAGCCCTGGATTGAAAGTCAGGGCCCTGGCTAGACCCTGGGAAAGTCACTTCTGTGTCAGTTTTCTCATCTGCAAAATAAGGGGATGAATTAAATAACTTCTAAGCCCCATCCAGCTCAAAACCTATAATTCCATGACTCCCAAGAGTCAGAAAACTTATTTTTCTATAATTTTTTTCCTTGTGACTGAATTCCCCCCCCCCCTGCCCGTATTATAAAGTAGAGGACAGTATATAGGAAACCAGCCTCTTCAGGGGCCTTATGTTTACCATCATAGCTGACAGCAACAGCAGCTGCTGAATTTCATCAAGTAGACAGAGAAAGTTGATGGGAGGAGAAAGTTGATTGGAGAAAACTTTTCATTGCTCAGTTTAAGCTTCTTAGTGCTTGCATAAGTAAACAAGATGATGTATGCCTAAAAGATTGTTGTGCTAGTGCTCTCTCCCTGCCTCCCTTTCTTGTATTTATTCTGAGAAAATACTTGTATGTACACATTCTACATCCCCCCAGAAGGATGTTATCTTCTTCAGAGTATAGACTGTTTTAGTTTTTGACTTTGTAGTCCCAATGCTTAATCTCATAGTAAATAAAGACTCATTATTTCCCTACTTATAGGTACATTCAAATCCCAGATAAATGGAGCTGTATGCCTTTCCGTATCTGTGTAATCATTATTAGTGATATAGCCCGAGCATGTAAACTATACAAGCATCCTGAAGTAGGGGCTGGTGTTTGTTTTGTGTATATTGCACATAGGACATGCCTAATACATGCTAATTGAATTGGACTGGGCAAAAGCTGTCCGGTTGAGCCTGCTAACAGCATCAAATCATATGGACTCTCTTTGCATTTTAGTCATTTTCTACAATATGATGATAAACAAATTATAGAAAAAATATTAGTCCTCAAACTGTATCTTATGAGTAAGTAGCAAACAGATAGCTTCTTAGTAGAAAGTGGGAGAGAACAAAGGAAAGAGGTGAAAAAAGTCACAGACGTCTCAGAAGTTTAGAGCTGAAAAAAAAATTTAGAAATTAACTAGCCCAATTTCTTTATTTCCTAAGGTCTGGAGAAGTCAGAAATGACTTGTATGGTCAGATTGCATGGTCAATGTGGAGTGTGCAGATCTGGGAGGTTAGCAAGGAAGTTTCAGATATTCTGGCAATACCTTTTTGTCTCTCTTGCATAGCTAAAGTGATTAGAAAGATCCTAGGAAACTGAGCAGTTAGGGTCACACAGTAGGATCTAATCCAACCACCTGTATGAAAACTTAAAGCAGGTTTTAGAAAAAAAAAGTAGAGCTTGTATAACAAGGAACTGGCCAACATGCCTAGCCAGTCCTCTCTCCCTAACTCCACTCTTTTTATGAGGCAATCAGGGTTAAGTGACTTGCCTAGGGGGTCACACAGATTGAAAGTGTCAAGTGTCTTGAAACTGGACTTGAATTTAGGTCCTCCTGACTAATCCAGTCTTTGATTGGCTCATGAAATTCTCCATTTGGAAAAGGATGGGGAACTTGCTTATTAAAAAGTCATGATGACAAGGCATGATGTTGGGTCTCAGGGCTTTGTTCTGAGTTTTGTATGATCAATTAGCTTTATATTGAGGCTCAATTTGTTTATATATTTACTGTATCTCCCATTAAAATGAAAACTTCTTGTGAGTAGGGATTTTAAAATTCTTTATATTTGTACATAGCCAGTGTATTGCACAAATTTTTCTCGATTGATAGAAGTAGGATTAGACTTCTTAGTCTTTTTGATTTGAGAAGGTAGAACTAGAATAACTCAGTAAGAATTTTAGGGAGGCAGATTTTGTCCCAATGAGGACTAACTGCCAAATATTTTGTCTGTTGGAATATCCTTTCAGACAAGGTGGAGATGTGGCTAGCATATTCAGGGCTCTCCAAATGTCTTAGGAGGTACTAAGTTTCTCATCACTGGTGGTATCCAAGTGGAGGATTATCACTTAATTAAGCAACTTATGAGGTGCTTATGAACAAAAGAGAAAAACCAAAGAAGAGAAACTTTAGCATTTGTGTCTCATCTGGCTAACAACAGGAAAGGAAATCCATGAGTATTTCCTCCAAGTTGTATTCTCTCACATTCTTTCATAAAAGAGGACACAACTTTTCAAGATGTCTTGAAAAAACAAATTGGGAATTAGGACTAACATGAATTGCAGAATAATTTAAAGTCAGCACCTCTAGTTTCTGTGAATGGGATTATCTTAATAGTATGGTCAGTGGTGACCTATTCCACACATCATGCCTGGAGAATGCTACCTCATTTCTCCAGTCAATACTCCTGATAATTATCTTTGTAGGACAGAGGATGGGTAGGATCAGCCTAAAATTCACCCTCCCCTTCCTGCCTCATATTCTGTCTGTTGTGATGGGTTAAAATTCTGGTTCAGTATTAGTTCCTTCTGAGTTACATCTTACTCCAGATAATTTTGGTAAATTATGGGGAGGGGGGAGTGTAAGAGTGCAATGTGGTATGGGGCAAAGGAAGGAGAGAAAGGCTCTTGCTCCTCAATTGAACCACCACTTTCTCTAAGGGTAGCTATAAGGAGCAAAGTTTAGAGTGCTGGGCCTGTAATCAGAAAGATCTGACCTCAGACACTTACTAGCTGGGTGACCATAGGCAAATTATTTAACCCTGTTTGCCTCAGTTTCCTCATCTATAAAATAAGTTGGAGAAGTATCTCTGCCAAGAAAATCCCAAATAAGGTAATAAAAAGTAGAACATAGCAGAAAATGACTAAACAACAACTTCCTAATTCTTACTGAGTTGCACTTAGAAGTTTTATTCTAACAGAAGTAGAAGTTTTATTCTAAATACATTTAAATACATTTCAGGAAAAAATCTGGTCTTCCCCATCAATTGCTTAAAAAAGAACAGAGGAATTTGCAAATTATGTTGATATCTTATTAGAAGGGTTCTTAACCTTGCTTTGGGTCTCTTCATCAGTTTAATGAAGCCTATAGACTCCTTCTCAGAACTGTTTTTAAAGGCATAAAATAAAATACAAAGATTACCATTTCCTTTTCCAGTTCATCTTACAGAAGAGGAAACTGAGGTAGAATTGTGACTTCCTTAGAGTTACACAGCTAGTGTCTGAGGTAAGATTTGAACTCAAAAAGATAAGTCTTTATGACTCCAGATTCAGCACTTTCTTGCTTAGCCACTTAGCTAACAAATTAACCATCCATTTTACTGTGCTCTTTGAAAAATCTGCTTTCTAGGTAACAAACCTGTTTTTTGCTTATAATTTTCCCGACTGTAGTTGCTTGATTCTTGAAGGCTTTTCTTTTTTGGTTATTCACAGGGCAGCTCAGTGGTATAGTGGATAGAGCACTGGTCTTGGAGTTAGGAGGATAGGGGTATGAATCCAAGCTCAGACACTTGACTCTTCCTAGCTGTGTGACCTTGGGCAAGTCACTTAACCCTGACTGACTCACATCCAGAACCATCTCTAGTCATTCTAATCCATATCTGGTCCCTGGACCCCAATGGCTCTAGAGAAGAAAGTTAGGCTGGTGACTGAGCCACAGAACCCCCTCATTCAAATCCAATTCACATGCTTGTCATGGCATCTTTGAGATGTCATGGTTTTCTTTGAGAATGAAGGACAAGCATTGGTTATTCACAGTAAATTTTTTTTTAATTTTTTAACTATAAGCTTTGAATTTTGATTATGACATTCCCAGGGGCTTCCTTTTAGGCTTACTTTTAAGTGATCAATGAATTTATCATTACTTCAGTTTATAATTCTAATAAGTTGAGGCAGCTTTTATGATTCTTTCAAGTATGGTATCCAGGCCTTTTTTTTTTTTTGGTTATGGTCTTCAGGTAATCCAATGATTGTTAGATTATCTCTGTTCTATTTTCTGGTTCAATTGTTTTTGATAACATATATAATTTTTTCCTTTCTTCTCATTATCTCATGGATTCATTAATTTGTTAAAGCCATTCGGTTAAGGAAATCTGTTACTTATGTAAAATTTTATACTTAGTTTCTAATAAGCAATTTATTCTCCTTCCAATTTTTTTTTTCCTTTAAGACTCTCTTCTGTTTTATCTGCCCTGAATTTTAATAGACTGTGAGGTCACTCTTAAGTATTTTCCCTCTGGACATCATAAACTTTTTTATGTATATTTCTAATCTTGCTTCTTTAATTGATTTTTTTGGTGTTGGAACCAGGTTCTGAATGTTCTTGCACACATGGATGGCATGGTAGGTTCTAAATCTTTATTATCTAGTATCTCAAAGATGGTCATGGTCCTCCTTTCAGCTGCCCATGAATATTGAGCTCTCCAAGGTTATTGGGGTTATCTGTGTCAGCTTGCTGACCATTAGAGCAGTGAAACTGGTCACTGCTCCCCTAAGTAGGAGCTTTTATGGCTCCTCTTCTCAAATTTGGCCCAGATTAAACAGACAGGGTCTCCTCCCAATAGCACCCTAATGTTCTATATAGGTTTATATAGGTTTCCTGGCTGGAAAACACCAAAGATGTTTCTAGCTAGAAGGCCTTTCAGTGTTGTCTTTTTCCTCCTTTCCTGGTTTCTCTAACTAGGTCCTATCCTTAGAGACTCAAGTTAACTTGGATGAAGGTACACCCTCTACTAATTCTTCTTAGACTACCCAAAATATTGACAAGTCTTTAATAGAAAAAGGCCCTATTTTCCAGTAATGATAAAGTCACTGATTGATAGGTATTAAATGATGATAACTTTAGAGTCAGAAGGAACCCTAGAGTTCTTCTTGGAAGTCTAACTTCCTCCTTTTGGAGCTGAGGACAAGGAAACCCTGAAAGATTAAGTAATTTGCCCAAAATCACACAAGTAGAGGCAAAACTAGGGCCAAAACTCAGGTACCCTGATTCCAAATACTCTTTCCCCTGTAGATAAGTAGATACTTATCCCCACGGATAAGCAGATATTTCCAAATATTTTTAGGCATTGTGTAGTTTGCATAATGAATGCATATTAAATAGCAAGTAATGAGATGGCTTAAATATAATAATATTAGTATTTATAGAGCAACTACTGTACAAGGCTCTTTATAAATATTATCACATTTTTCCCTTATAACCCTGGGAGAATTATCATTCTCATTTTATAATTGAGGAAACTGAAATAGAGACTTGCCCAAGATCATGCAGCTATTAAGTGTCTAAGGTTGAATTACAAAGAATAAGTAAATAATATAAAAAAAAGAATGGGGGATACTGCTCACATAATTATGACCGTCCTATTAGCAGCATCCTCCAAATCTTCATTCCAAATGAGTAGTTAGGTGGCAATGAGGCAAGCTCTTTTGAACTGAAGCCAAGGGAAATGGACCTGAGACCTACACAGAAAAAGATATTGCTTTTTTCCCAGGATCCAAGGGAGCTAAAAGAGAACACAGCTGGGATTGTGGTTAAAAGTAGAGTTAATTATTAAAAAGGGAGAAATGAGTCTAAGGGTTAAAGCTAGGAGAACTACTAGCAACTGGTAACTTTGAGGAGCCTGGCTCTGAGGGTGAAAATTAAGTAAATAAGTAAAAGAAAAGTAACTCTCAGGGTTAGAGCAGATAATATTGGGTAGAAGGAGAATGAACATTCTCCAGCAATGATTATTTTTTTTTTGTTACAGAATTATGCTCAACTAAAGTGTGATCTGAATTCATCCTTAGATTTCCTCAAATTCTCATAGTAACTCTTCTGCAATTGAAACATCTCTTAATATATCAGGGAAGGCTAAAAGACAGAAATCCTATAGTAGTTAGAAATGTGGTTCTAGGAGCATGTTTTCTCCTATTGTCAAAATAGGGAGTAGCAGAAGAAAGCTTTTGGTCAAACATTGATAGAAATCAAACTTGGGGAAGACAGAATGGTTTTGTTTGCATTCTGGCCCCTCCTATCCCAGAACCACACTGAGCATTGCAAAACACTGTTTAAAAAAAAAAACCTGTATGTGTCAAATCCTGCTTGAATGAATAAAGGAGTTCAGTCTTTTTTTAACTTACTTTGGAGGATAATATTTGTAGTAATTGTTAATAGCTTGGATTAGGCTCTATATGCTGGCATAAATATGGTGAGGGCACCAGGTTGCCTAAAGAAGGGGTGAACCATCCAGGATTGGGGCAACATAGCATGACCAAGCTCTTGCCTTATCTTGTGTTGATCATAGAGGGACTAGTAACATTAACTCTTGGGCAAGAGTCTAAAAAAATCTGCATTTAAAAACTTGTGACAATTGGTATAACCACACAATAGAAGAAGTGTAGACTTTACCTGAGGCAAAAAGGAGAAATTTTTATCAATATATTTAAATTTGAGTTAATTGAAGATTTAAGCAAATATTCAAAGTTCTTTAAAAGAATTGAGAAAGTTATTGCCAACTTATAGTTCATCAACTGTGGAAATAATGGACTGAGAATCTGAAGTTCTAGTCCTCACATACTATTAATTTAGCTGTGTGATATTGAGCAAGTTAATCTAATCTGAGTTTCAAATTTATCTGTACCATGAAGATTTGGACTAAATGATTGCTGAGATCTTTTCCAGTTCTAATAGTCTATGGCTGTTTAGCCAGAAGTACTCCTTAAACAAGTTAGTAATGAGGACATTTAGTATGTAATGAGCTTGGATTTGAATCTTGCTTTAAGTCACTTATTAGCTGGAGTGTCCCCATGTACAATCAACAAATATTTTTTAAACATCTACTATATTCCTAGTTCTTTGTAATAATTACTACTTGCAAGAAACTTACAACATTAATAAATTTCTGAATGTGCAGCTTCCTCATTTGCAAAATGGGACTAATAGCATCTATTTCACAGAACAGTTGTAAGCATCAAATGAGATATCTGCAAAGTGCTTTGCAATCTCACAGCCTTTTTAGTTGTTATTTATATGTGAACTATAAAAATTCACTTGTTATTGACTCTCTCCCTCTATGTACTCTTCCATAAGAACAGACCTTTTTTCCCTTTATAACTTCTTATGATTATTTTGAATCAGTCTTCAAGTATGTATTAAGTATCTATTATGTGGCAACACTATGTTAAGTGTTGAGAAATACAAAGAAAAAAGAGAAAGTCCTTGCCCTTTTGGAGCTTACATTCTAACAAGGACAGATACATTAGTAGATACATAACAATACACCAAATAAATTCAGTTTTGTGGGAGAATGCTGTAGCAGCTGGGGAGAAAGGTGGTTCTTAAGCTGAATCCTGAAGGAAATCAGAGATATCAAAAACCAGAAGTGATGGAAGAGTACATTCTTGGTATGGATTATATACATAAAACTAGAAATGATCTTTCTCCCCCCCGGCAAATAACATTCACAGTATAAATCTTGTCCAATGACAAGTTTTGATGAGTGAATTTCATGTTAGCCAAGGTCCATGAAATGAAGATGGTCAAGAAAAATTAAGCATACTTCAAAGGGAAAAACACTGGGTTATTTTTTTGGCTTTGTTTTTACTCTTGGAAAAAACCTCCCACATAAAGATTAAAAAGTGTAAGGGAAAGATTTATGCAATATTGCCTGCATCTTACTCCTTAGAATGAAAAATGCTAAAATACCAGCAAGACAGAAGAGGTAAGAAAGTGTTATAATGTACTAAGATCTCAGAGAGCCAAAATAAAACTGCAATTTTCTTGGTCTTTCAGTTTCTGCAAAGTAGTTGTCAACATAAGAAAGGCCTAGACTCTATATAATTCAATTTATTGAGGTCCTGGAGTCAGTCAAGAGCACACTGCTAGTTCCAGGAGAAACCCATCCTTAAGGACAGAAAACAGGTCTAATTTTTCCAGATTTTTAACAACCATGTTCCAGGCAAAAAAATAAAAAAATCAAGAAGCCTACACTAAGATATTGAAGCTTAAAGGAAATGTACTTTATGGAAAATAAATCCGGGGACAGTATAATAGGAATTTTTATCTGCTTTACTTAAAAACCTTTAGCTCTAGTGGCATCCAGGATGACCTTGCCACAAAAGTAGAATCTACATTTTTTTTCTGTCACTGAGGTGTGCCAAAACTTAACCCAAACTAAAGCAGACTCAATAAAAAGATTTAATCTATCAGGACCTATGCTATATCTATAAAAGCCAACTGACAGGAAATATCCTGCAAGAAAGGGACAGGGGGTTAATGTATAGAGATGGGGAGATAGGAGATAGGGGGAAAAAAGAATTTGATCAGTATCTGTACAAGGGAGACAGACTACCAGCAAAAACAAAAAAAGGGTAAGTGGGCCATCTTTGCTGCTGTAACAATAAAATAATATAAAATAGAATAGAATAGAATAAAATGTGGTGTGATTGTAATCAAGAGTGGCAGAATGATTATCCTGGTTAGTAAAAATTCTAGTTGAGATGACTCAGAGAAGGTCCTTCTTTTATTGATTCCCTGCCCTTTCCTACTTCCCTCACCAGATGCCTTCAATCTCCAATCCCAGTTCTTTGAGGGGAAGAAGGGAAAGTTTCAAGTTTTCCTAACTAGCTTTTCAAAAAAAAAAATGAACTGTCATCCTTTTAGTAAATTTCAAACAAGTTAAAAGGATTGTCACTAGATCACATCTCTTTGCCTTAAGACTCCTCATGGGGCGGCTAGGTGGCCTAGTGGATAAAGCACCAGCCCCGGAGTCAGGAGTACCTGGGTTCAAATTTGGTCTCAGACACTTAATAATTATCTAGCTGTGTGGCCTCGGGCAAGTCACTTAACCCAGGTTTGCCTCACAAAAAAAAAAGACTCCTCAAGTATAAAATAATGAGACTTTATAAAATAAATCCAAAATAATTTTGAATTTAAAATGTATCAAAGATCCCTTCTATATCTATGCTTTTCACTTAAAAGTTTGCTTAAAAGGAGGGAGGAAATTTGTAAGTCAGGCAATTTTTAAAGACAAAAGTTATTTAAATGTCCAAACATCTAGCTTTTTAGATTTTTTTCACATACTCAAATCTTTATAGTGATCTTGAAATCTTGAAACTCATCTTGAAAAATGGGAAGCTAACATAGTATCTCAAATGGCACTATTGAAATTCTCATTTAATAGATGCAGTAACAGAATAAGTAGTTATCCAAGAAGTCATTAGTTAATAGGGTATAGTTGCCTTTTTCTTTTAAGATCATCTTCCTGTTTTTACTCAGGGCAAATTCTATTTAGAAAAATGAAATTCCAAGACCAGAAAAATGTTTTATTGATTAAACTTACATAAGCATGGTTGCTTAATTACACCTTATATATTTAGATCATTGCCTTGGGAGCAGAAGTGAATCCAGATATGGGCACGGTGTCTGTGAAGCTAAGAACCACTTCAACAGTTTAAGTCTTAACTATCAATGTGATACAAAACCTTGAGGAATGCTGTTTTTAAGTGGCTTTAAAAAATAACTATCATTACAAAAAAAGATTAGGAATCAAACACTGGTTCAACAAAAAAGTAATGTTTATTCTGAATAGGCAAGAAAAATTAATACAAATCAGAAACTGGGGGTGGCTAGGTGATGTAGTGGATAGAGCACCGACCCTGGATTCAGGAAGACCTGAGTTCAAATCCAGCCTCAGATAGTTAATAACTACCTAGCTGTGTGACCTTAGGCAAGTCACTTAACCCCATTTGCCTTGCAAAA
This sequence comes from Macrotis lagotis, assembly GCF_037893015.1. NCBI lineage: Eukaryota > Metazoa > Chordata > Mammalia > Peramelemorphia > Peramelidae > Macrotis > Macrotis lagotis. Next base: position 263,068,868 of record NC_133661.1, on the reverse strand, counting down.
AATCAGAAACTAGACTTCTAAATAAATGAGAACTCAACTCTAAACTATCAAATGTACAAGCTCCTAAGGAATAGTGCATCATTTTTTTTTTGCTTTTCCAGCAAAGAGCATGGTGTTTGACACAGTACAGATTCTGCAAAAGATTAAGGATCAAAGAGATACAGCAAGAGGGTACCTTAGGGGTCTCTCTGGACCAACCTCTTGCATCATTTTAGAGAGGCTTAGAGAGAAGTCATCTTCTGACACAGAAAGGATCAGGGCTGTGCTTTCCAACTCCAAAGTCAAATGCTCTTTTTCCTCTACTACTGGATTCAGAGTGGATTGGGTCTGTTTTCTATTTACTCCCTTGCTTCTGTGGGGAGAAGGAAGGGAGTAAGAGAGAAAACTATGAAAAAATTTTACAGGTTGAGTAAAATTGAGTAAAAAATTTCACAGGTTGAAAGGGCTGAGTTTGCATTTGTGAGAACTAGAAACTGAATTTGGGGGAGAAATTGAGGAAAGCTGTACCATCTCCAAGTCCAAATTCTATTTCCAGTTTCCCTTGGGGGGGGGGGGGGATGATTAAGATTAGGGAGTAATGACTTTAAGATTTTAAAATAAAAGTAAAAACTGGGTGGAGCAAACTTGCTGCATAAGGAAATTTATAATTTATCGGTGGGTAAGGGCAAATCTGGTGACAGAGAGAGGTTGATTCCAGAAGGAATGTGTATAGTAGCTGTGGACTTGTTGAAATTAGGAGAGAAGCTGTGTGAGGCTGTCAAGTTATTAAGGTGATAATTGCTATTAAAAAACTTAATGAGATACTTAGTGATGAAGTGTAAAAATTCACTGATAGTTTTTAAAAGGCTGAAAACATGAATGAGTATGGAGAGCATGGATGATTTTTGGAGTCATGTGTTTGAAGGGTGAAATATTTTCCAGAGGGAACAGTGACACAGTGGTCAAATTACTGCTAGCAGTGCTCCAAATGTAAGCTGTGTTTCCTCTCCCCTTAGGAAAAGTTAAAAGGGACTTGAGGAATAATTCTCTATGTGCCAAGTTATGAAGGATAATTAAAGTGTTTCTAAGGGAAATGGGAAAAGGGGTTTAATAAAAGGAGGGGGTAAAGAATGAATCTGAAGTGAAAGTAGGGAAACCACTGTCAGGATGTTGGAGAAAATAGCACAGTTTAGAGGAGGAAAAGTACACCTATACATAAAGGCAAAAAAAAAAAAATAAAGTTAAGGTTTTCTTGAAGAGGAGGGAGTTGGATGCACTGAGAAGGAAGCAATGACTTGTCCTTAAAAGAATGACATAGTACCAACTCAAAAAGCTATCAGGTTAAAAAGACCATTCAATGAAAAAAGGAGGGATGGTTGGTTATACCTGTTCAGGGACATTGAGGCAGCTGTTTTTCAATCTGATAACAATAACAAAGCTCTGAGGTCTCTTCAGGACATACATCCAAGATATAATAGCACCCTCTCAAATTTCAAAGCAGAAGGAAAGGGGCTCGAAGAAGCCAAAAAACTATTGCTAAAGTAGTCTTGGGGCAAAAATGAAGGCCATAGGGGAAGCACAGGTTATGTTTTTCTCACTGTTGCCAATGGAAGGCAACTGTGCAGAAGAGACAAATTAATTTGGAAAATGAATAGCTGGCTAAGCAGTATCTGAAATGGGATTTGAACTTGTGAACCACAACTTAAAAAATAGGGACAGCAGACTCTTCCTGGCCAGGAACAAAATCTAGGGAAAGTTGATAGGAATGTATTTGCCAGATATCCAGCAAATCTACTCAAAAGGCTAATCAAAACTATTGGTAGATTCTTACACTTTATCCCTAAGTATCTCCTTAAGTTCTTTATAGCCAATTATCACCTTAATAACTTGACACTCTCACAGCTTCCCTTTCTTAATTTTAACTCCATAGCTATTATATATACCTCTTCTGTGCCCTAGAACCAACCTCTCAGCAATTAAATTTGCCCCCACCCTCTATAGTAAAAATGAAAAAAATCAAAATTGAGATATTCAGAAGTTGATGACAAACAAAATCCAATATAGAAACCAGTAATAAAACCCCAAACCTCAGATTGTATATACACTATACAAAGTTGAAGTAACAAATAAGAGAAGTAAGGTCCTAGCTAGGTGGCACAGTGGATAGAGCAATGAATGGTCTGAGAGTCAAACCCATAATCGGAATTTTACCCTAGATGCTTAAACCTTATTCAAAATAAACATGATAGGCAATTGGGGCTTGGGTTGGGAAGTACTATATATTAAAAAGCTATACTCGTGAAGAAATATAGGAACCAGATGAAATAAGCATGGTGAACATGTGAATGAAAATCAATAGAAGATGAAATAAGTTTTTATTTTGTCATCTCAGGGTATTACAGACCATTTGTACAAAAATAGTTGAAGGTAGGAAACAAATCATAAACCTGGGCAGCAGAAGTATGCAACTGTAGTAACAATAGGAAATTTCATTTATCCAGCAATCAGAGACTGCTTTCTCTCAAGTTTCTAAAAGCAGCGAAGCTACTAACATCTTATCTTGATAATTTCCTCTTCAAAGAGGGAACTATAAGAGGCAATCTGAAACAGGATTTGATTCTTATTTCAGGGATATTCTAGGGTAAAAATGGTGGGTAGCCTAGGAAGAATTATTCCCTCTTAAGAGTTCATGATAGTGAATAGGTATAGTCTACATTAAATATAGATTTTTGGGAAAACTTGTTTCAGAAGATTCAGAGAGGAACAGGTAAGATCCCATGGATTAAAATTCTACAAGGGAAGTAAACAGAAGGCATGGTAGAATCTCAAGCATAACATTTTTGGCGTCATAAAGGGAAACACTATGTGGGTGAACAAGAAATTCAGTTTTAAAAAAAATGAACAAATTTATTAAGGATATATGTGAAAGCTTACAAATGGGTTAAAAAAATCAATTTAATATATTAAGACTGGGTAAGCTCTTTAAGACTGCTTGTCTGTTGAAAAGGATTTATGGAATTCAATGTGACTCAGCTTTGCATTGTAACCAAGTTGTGAACTTGGATTGCATTATGAGGCGTAACTTCCAGAAACAAGAAAGTCCCTCTTACTTTGTCCTAGTCAGAGTACATATGGAGTTTGTTTGATTCTAGACATCAGTTTTAGAAATATATTGATGAGACATCAGACTGAGGAGGACAACTATTTGAGTTCATTTCATATTGAGGATCAGTTAGAGAAACGGGGAATATTTAGCTTGGAAAAGATTCTGAAGAATTAAAAGTATTATAAGGGCTGTTTGGCAGAAGAATAGGACTTACTCTATTTGACTTCAGTGAGCAGAACAAGGAGCAATGGGTAGGCATTAGAAAGAAGCAAAATTTAGGTTTGATATCAGAAAAAAATTCCTAAAAATTAGAACTACTGAAGAATGGAAATGGTCTGCCTTGAGGAGGTCAGTTCTCCCTCAAAGGAGATCATCAAGTAGTAGGGGAATAACAATTTGTCCAGTATGTTATAGCAGGAAATGCTTTTGGGTATGGGTTGGACCAGATACCTGTCAAGTTCTCCTCCATTAAATTCTTTGAGATTTTCTGTATGTCCCTTTGAAAAGTAGGCATCTGGAAGAACTATGGAAGAGGGAAGGTCTCCCATGCAAACACAGAGAGCATTATTGATCATCGTAAGGCATAAGTCATGTGTCAGAGATGAAGTCTCATCTCCACCTGACAGGTTTGTCTAGCCAATGTACATCCCTCAGGGTTTCACTAATATTCATCTTTTAATAATATAAAATTTTGAAAGACAAATCATTTCACAAAATCATAATCATATTACATTACATTACAGAAGAGAAACCTCTTTTGCCTTTGAAGCATATTTGACAAGCTTCCACTCCCTGTGTTGAGGCAGTGCACTCCGTTTTGCCATAGTTCTGCCCTTGGTCCTCTTCAAGAGTGGAAGGACAAACAACAAAAACTGTTAAGACAATGGGAAGAATCTCACATCAAAAGGGGACAAACGAACACTGACCATATGGGAGCTAATAAACTTAAGAGAATACGTTAATAAAGTTGCTAGTTCTCCAAGGGGACAGAAAGAGGGATTTAAGCTGAGGTTGTTGGTGTCTCTTGCCTAGGGGTACCAAGGGAGATGATATTGTTCTGCTAGCTTCTGGGAGTGTTTTTCCAATCCTATTAAGTCTCTTTTGATCCAATTTTTCATGGAAATTTTTGATATTTTCAATGATTCTACATAATAATAAATTTAGTTACTACACCAGTTTAGTCCATGCTAGTAATATCTACCTGAAGAATGCAGATCACATGGGGAGTGGATACAGTCAAATCTCAGTCAATTACCAAGGAAAAAGAAGAGAAGACTGAGTCAGGAAGAACAGAATTTCCTTTTAGCCCAATAACTCTTTAGTTAATAGGAAGGAAATAGCATGATACATGTGGATGACACAATTTCTAAAATTAATTAGCCATATCTTAAGTTTTATATGTCTTTAATTACATCATAAAAAAGAATTCTTTTCAATTAAAAAAACTAATTTTTAAATTAAAAAATCTAACTGTTCTCATCCTTTTTCCCATAAAACATGGGATACCACTACCTATTAGGTTTTGGGCAAGAACTTAACCTCCCTGAATTTCAGGGTCTCTCTGATCCTGTAAAAGATCTCTAAATTCTTTTCCAATGTGAAATCTGATCATCATGTAGTTAACTCCCTCCTTATCACACCCCTCCCTTTTTTTTTGCTTTCTTTCTTGTTCCCATATATAAAACAAGGAAGTACAAATTCCAAAATGATTCCCATTTAAATAAATGTCTAAGAAAAGATACAAGTGTTATAATAAATAAGCATTTTTTGGAGTTCTACAAATTATCTAATTTTAGCTTCTACATTTGTACAGTTTTTTTTAAAAAGGCATTGAAACACTAAAAAAAAAGATCTTCAGGTTCTGAAAACTATATTAAAAATAACACTTCCAAATTTTCCATTAAAACGACAGAATGGTTTAGGCAAAAAAACTGAACTAAACCAAGCAATCATCATAAATCAGTGTCACATTCTTCCTTAAATGGTAGAGACCCCTCCTCTAGAAAGCTTCCTATTGAGCACTGGAGCTCATTTCAGTGGAGAGTGCAAGGCATTGTTAGATGCCAAGTATCTCTTCTTGAGATAAGCTAATAATTCTATGGTCAGAAAATAGAATGTTGTCAGATACAGATTTTTATTTGGATTTATAAACATGTGTGAATATACATTAAACACTTAATTATACCATCCATACAGCACTCAGTCAACAGTTTCAAGACTATAAATAAATGTTTTTTTTAAAAATCAGGTCAGAGCACAAGCCACAAATCCTTGGGAAGCCTGAGGGTGTAGCAGAATCCACTGACATCAGACTTTTGAAAACTGATTAGAAAATCCTTACAGGGAAATGAAGTCAATGACCTGATATGCAAAATGAATAAAAAGAAATTCCCACAACTGAATCCTAGTTAGCACTGGGGTGGACCTTCCCATTTTATGGAGTAGGAAACAAAAGTTCAGAGAGCTAAAAGTGAATTGTTCCATGTCATATAGCAGATGGACTGAAACTCAGTCACATTTTTGTAATAACATAAAGGTCATCACTGTTTCCACTTCCATTCCATCAAAAAAAGTCTAGGGATGTACATTTCAGTGTACATCCCTGGGATGTACATTTCAGTGTAGTTGTTCAATGTGGGGAATTTGTTGCCAAGGGGCTAGCTGTATTTAAGTATTAGACAACTGCCTATAAAAACAAGAACTAAAGATTGTCAGCAGAAATGTTTAGTTCATTCATCAGGCCTTCCCTCGGTTGTCTCTGACAAGTAAAAGAAATCAATGGTGATCTTCTATGTACCCCTAAATTATTAAGCAAAAGAAATTTATTTAACTGGGAACATTCTGAAAATATATTTGACTTTATAATACATCACTTCAGAAGATAATAGTAGCCAGCATTAATACAGTGCTTTAATATTTCTGAAACACTTAACCGTGACCTCATTCAATAACTTCAGATAAAAGGAACAACTTCAATATTTCCCCTCAATCTTTCTCTTCCTTTCCATTCTCTTTTCCCACTGAATTCACATTGAATGTTTATGGTGTGAAAAGTATGCTATTATTGTTCAAAAAGCACTTCCCTAAGTTTAATTGTTGTTAGATGTTAGCTACTGTTAACTGGCAATCTAGTTTTATTAAGAACTTTCTCTTCACTGAAATATTTTCATTTATAAGGTGTAAGAAATAATCCTAAACCCAAAACACAAGGATACCAAAAAAGATTACAGAATCAAACTTATTTATGCTAATGCAAGATGGGCATTGGTCTAAATATCAGTAAGAGAACAAATTAAATTGAGTAAGGCTTTTAACTTAAAAAAATCATCCTATTTGATTACTAGAAAGGAACTATAAGACTAAGGAGACATGCAGGAATATATAATGAAATCTAATAAGTATCAGGTATTTACTTGGACCTTTAAGGTTATTTAAGAGCACTAGTTTGGGAATATATCTGGAAAAAATTATAAAATTTTAATTATTAAAAAACTACCAGAAGCTCTTAGGTCTGGATAATACAACTATCTATCTAGTATAGATATAAAAATTTGATTAGATAAGTTGCCTTAGCCAAAAAGTGTAGCCATACAACAAGCTTAGGAATCTAAAGCTATTAAATTCTTAAGTTAAAAAAAAAATTAGACCATGAATTTCAGGCTTGTTATTATTCAATTGATTCAATTATGGAAATTGAGGCAAACAGGGTTGTGACTTACTCAGGGTCACACAGCTTAGTAAATGTCTGAGGCCAGATTTGAACTTGGGAAAAATGAGTCTTCCTGACTCTAGGCCAGGCACTGTAACCATTTTACCGCCTAGATTTCAAGTCTCATGGAAAGCATTTTTAATTATCTAACTTACAATATACAAACAACTTATCAATATCTTTCTTCCTTTAAGAAACAATGATCAGGACTTAGAAAAAATATCATTTCTTATTTGGTCTTATAAAAACTGAACTTATGGAGGTAATGTGAGGTAAAGGTCTACTGGATAATGAATGTACAATTCTCCACAACTAACTTAACCTCTTTGTACTGTAGGTAACTCTTTCAAGGTTATCACCAAAAGATGTCTCATATTGATCTGGGAGGCAGTCAGAATTCTCTACGTTCTCTACTGATACTTCTAGGTGCTCCCTTTGCCATTTGTGACTTAATGAGAAATTATTACCCAATCTAAATCTGAAGCTGTTATTTATTAGTTATCATTCTCCTTTCTCAAGGACATCTGAGTGGGTTCATAGTTCCTTTAATCCTTAATCTTGCCTTTTTGTGTGTGAGAATGTTTGCTTAAATAACCTAATCTCCTGGTTTGGCAAAATACTAAACTCCCAGGATGTATTCCCTCTCTGCAACTAAAGAGGGATACTCAATTAATAAGCATACAGTAAATGCCTACAAAGTGCCAGGCATTGTGATAGAGGAGCTAGAAACAAAGTCAAAGAATGAAATAAACACCATATTAAAGGAATTTACATTTTAACAGTGGAAACAGCAGGGACAAATGCAAAAAGGATACTGAATAATCAGAAGCAAATATAATTTGGCTAAAAAGGTGTAGAACAGATGGTGGAGTAGTCATGAAAGACGTCAGGCAGAAGGGGATGCCTCAGTTGTGTTTTAAAGGGAGACAAGGATTCTACAAGGTAGAGCTGAAGATAGTGTTTCAAATATGGGAGAAAGCAGAAAACTATGGGGGTGAAGATACAGTTTACATAAATCTCAAGAGGGTTCAATGAAGAAGACTGGATTGGGTCAGGTAGTAAAGGTTAAGAGACAATAAGGAAGCTACTACAGCTTAGGAGTACAGGTATTTAAGGAAAATCACTACCAACTGTGTGGAGGATGGAGCAAAGAAAGAATTGGACCACAGACACCAAATCAAGAAACTGGTAGTCTAGCTTGAAATAAGGTGGTTGCTGGATGAGTAGGATTAGAAGGGGAGAGATGTTACAAAGATAAATGCAACAATCAGATGAATATGTGTGTGTGTGTGTGTGTGTGTGTGTGTGTGTATATTTGATGTACATATATGAGAGAGAGGTAAGGGGAGTAAGGAGGGAATGACACCAAGATTATAAACCAAGAGTAGCAGTACCCCAGAGTGAAATAGGGAAGTTAGTAAGACTGGGTGGGAAGAAGATAAGTTGTGTTTTTTGACATATTAAATTGTCCTGGAACATCCAGTTTGAAATGCTCAACAGGTGGTAAGGTATTCAATAAGACAATGTATCCTCCTTTCTAACTGATTCTCCACACTGTTCTCTCTCCCTACCAAGCAGTCTTGATCAGACCTGACCTAACTTCAAAACCCTTCACTATTTGCTACCACTCCTCAAGCTTCTATCCCTTCCTCCTTTTTTTCCAAACTCCTTGAAAAACCTGTCTAGATTAAGTTTCACTTCATCTCCTCTCATTCTTCACTCAACTTTTTTTAATATGGCTTCCAAATTTTTTGCACAATTGATATGGTTCTATCTCTCAATTGTCATGCTAATGTTCATACTCAGTTATCTCATAATCTCCATCACTGGCAATTGTTGACACCCCTTACTAGATGTTCATGGCAGTTTTCTCCCTTGCTTTACCTCTTTTCTGACTGCTCAGTTTCCTCTGCTGGATTATCATACATGTTAATTTGCCCCAAGGTTCTAGCAAAGATCTTTACTTCTCTCTAAATGTCTCATCAATTTACATATATTTAAGTTATTCTCCTTCCTGAGCTCCAGGAGCACAGCAGCAGCAGTCTATAGGTCATTTTGAACTGTAAATGTAACATGTCCAAAATACACAACATTTTTGAACTTAATACAGTTTTTCATCACCTATCACTTCAACTACAACAAGCAAACTGTTCTCCCTGCTTTGTCTTTTTCCCACTCCAACTACCAAAGTTACCAATCTGATTTTTTTCTAATTGCAGCTTGTTCTTCAGTGGTCTTCAACCATTGCCTATAAACTACTGTTTTTCAGGCTTAATATATATTCACAGATCCTTTTCATCTACATTATGTTCTAGCCAAAAATGGCCTTCTTACTGTTACTTGTAAAATAACTTCATCTCCCAGCTCCATGGTTTCCCACATCTGTAATGGATATCTTTCTTTCTCTAGTTCAGATCACATGCTTCCTTCTAAACATGGTATTTCTTATTTCCCCTAGATACTATAGCCTTCTCATTCCTAAATTATCTTGTACTATTTGTATATCCAGATATATGTACATGCCTCTCCTAGGGAGACAGCAAGTTTCTTGAAGTATGGACTTACTTTCAATTTGTCCTTTTATCCCCATTACTAAGTACAGATCTTGGTACTTATATGTTGATTGTTTAGGAGAGTGAGTTTCCCAAACCAATGAAAGTATAGATCTCATCTTAAAAATCCTACTGGAGTTCCTATATCTATACAATCACAATTGTTAGAAATAATATTTCCTTATCTGTGGATAGATTAAACTTATCTAATAAATTAAGAAAGGAAAAAAAAAGTGAAGGAAAAATTTCTCCCTGTGGTAATTTCTGAGTAGGTATCAAACTATCTTGAAGTGTAAAGTAATGACAATAAATAAAAATCTTACTGATTTCCTATGACTAATATTTTTAAAAATAGAAAATCTTGAGTTCCAGAAAAATCTGGAACTATTTAAAAAAATAGCAACTTTACATTGACTGAAAATATCTTATTCATTACATCTATTTCATTACAGCAAGATCACATTTTTTTAAATTACTCTGATTATCAGGGAAAACAAGACTTGCTTGAATTTATAGAACCAAAGGCTTGTAAGGAGCTCCAAATGCATAATTACATTTATTCTAATGCTACTCAAAAAAATTAATGACTTGATTAAAGGCAGAATTAATATAGTATGATAATCTTTAAAATTTTTTCTCATTAAGTCAACCTAAGATTTAATCTTTGTTGAAAACTGACTTATACTGGTTAATTATAGATAAACTGAGCAGATGCTAACTGATCAAATGTCCTTTTTAAAGGAGAGTATAAACCTCTCCAATTCCTTCTCTATAGACTTCATTTGGGGCAATCTCTTGGATTCCCTTCCAGTTTTCATCTAGTAGAAAACTGAGGGGGAAAACAAGAATATTTATTCCCACAAGAAACATTTAGACTTCTTGGTTATTAAGGGCTCTGATCAATTTTTGTAGGTTTTTCACACAACAATAAGCAGCTGATTTGAATTAGATAATTTATGATTGCTTATAATTAAGAACTCTTCATATATATATATATATATGTATATATATACATATATATATACATATATATATATATATATATGAAAAGCAACTTTACATGGAGAAGACTAAAGATCGGCCTTGGAGACAGGAAGACATAAGTTAAAGTACTACCCCCTTGACACATATTCACTCTGTGATTTAATTTCTCAATGCTCCCAAGCAATTCTCTAAGGTTGCATATTAATTACCTTCAATACTGGTAATTTTCCAAAATGATGACATAAAGTTCCTAACAAGAAAGAAGTACTGTAATTCTAAATGGCAAACTTCAGATTTACCTTTAAGCTAAGCAATGAACAAGAAAACAATACAAATTTTAACTAAAAAATATGCTCAACACTATTTTCTCCACATATACACCTAAAGCCAATTTCAACTTATTCAGGATTTTCCTTAGAACAAGTTATAAAAATCAATGGTAGTGATTTACATATTTAAAGAAATGTTCTACATAAAACTAAACAATCATAAATACACACAAATTATGTAATTGCCTGTTTATTATTTAGTGGCACCATTTTTTGGCAAACTATAAATTATTTCTAAGTCCCATTTCCCATATACAATCTGTAACCATTTACAGGCTTAATGCAATTCTTCAATGGAGTCTAAACAGGAAGTACATCTTTAAAAGTTAGAAACTAAATTCACACATTTTCTTTGGGACCAGAAATTGGTACACAGTACAAAATATACATTTATTGAACTTAATTGTAAACACATTTTGGATCACATAAACTGCAAATAGTGGATAATCATTGTGGAGAATATTATACATTGTAATTAAGGAAAATAGCTCTGCTTTGTATATTAGTCTCAAAATTATAAAATTTTATAATGAAGCTATGTATTTTGCAAACATGCTCTTTAAGCTTACATGTCTTCATAATATTAATACATTCTAAAGGGAAAAATTACATTTTCACAAAAAATTTTGAATCTTACACTAGGCTAAAACAATCAGCATTGCATGGTACTACAAATAAGATCTGTTTTCTCCACTGAAGATATTTAGTTCATAAAAGGTAAGAGAGCGGTGATTTCTCCACTTAAAAATGCATATAAATGAATCTACTACTAATTAGAGATCAGTGGAAAATTAACCAAAACATCTACTTGTTGACAAAAAAAAATCCAAACTTCAGTTAACACTCAAACCTCTTTTTTATTGTACATATGTTTTGGAAGAAATGTTATTAACCCTGGGCTAGTGGCTTGAAATGTACACAATTATTAACTTCTTCTCTATTAGTACTTTAATCTATTATACCTTGAAATCTGAAATGGCCTGCATATATGTTCGATATTTAATGGATTCTAACACCAACGATGAATACCAGAAATCTAATCTACTAAATTGCATGAGTTAAAGAAAAAAAATGAGTAAATCTCTGACAATAAATTTATGTGGGTAATAAAGTATGCATAGGAAGCACTACATCATATGTGCCTTATTTGGGTCAGTGTTTCTACTATAAATCTTTTTTTTAAATTCCACTTAATCTTCTGTCAGTTAAGTTTCCAGGGTCAAATCTTCTTAGAAAAGGATTAATTTCCTCAAAGAAAAAAAAAAGGGATTAGTCCTAACCTTTCAACACTTAAAAACACAAAATTTTTAAAAGTCATAGGGCATATTCTGCTTTGCAGAACATAGCCCAAACATGAATTATTTAGAGAAAGGAAACTCTCCATTTCAGACTTTTGCTAAATTCTTACCTCCAAGCACCTCCCTCCAGCCTCCAAACTTAAACAAACTTTCCTAAAGTAAACTGAGTTCATCTTGTGTTCTGATCATTATTGAGTTTTGATTATTTGGAGTTTTCTTGCTTGTTTTCAATACATACATTATGTGTGTGTGTGTGTGTGTGTGTGTGTGTGTGTGTGTATGTGTGTGTGTATATACATACACATATATATGTATATACACATATATATAAATAAAATTCTATTAGTACAGTATCACTATATAAATATACTATGCATATGGCATTTTTGGCACTCACCGATTACACCTGCAATTACTAAAATAGGAAAGTAGCTGCAGAACCAGCTATGTACACAAATATAAGTTGTTTCAAAAAGTACTACATATATTTGCAAATATATTATTAAGTAGTAATTTCCTGGATGATCAAAAGATTCTGTGTACAAAAGAATAAAAAGGCTCTACATAATTCTTCTAAACTTTAAAGTTGATAAGAAAGTAATTAGCAGGAAAATTTAAATGACCTATAGAATTAAGATCATTAAAGGGTTTCGGTGCAGTAATAATGTGAAAGATAAGAGTTTTATAATTTTATACTGTTATTATTTTTATCAGATGAGTTCAGGAAAAATATAAATGGCTACATTAGTATGATTCTTTTAAAATTACTTCCATGTTGATAGAGCAATAATTTTTATCACTAGGTATTTCTTGCAGAAAAAAGTGATAATGTTGAAGTTAAAATTGGATTTTTCTGACAAGATGCAACAACATCAGTGATTCACAGTGGAACCCCCAAACCTATTATACCTATGAAAATAATTAGTGCCTATTCTTTTCATCCTCACTCACTCCTGATGTTCCCAGCTACTTCTCCTATTATTTTAATCCTATTTTAACACATCATTCAATAAGAAGCAGCATGGTGCCATTAATGAATAAGGAGCTAGTCTTGGTCAAGAAGACCCCAACTGAATTCCTGGGTTTTTTTTAACGCAAAAGAGCAGTGGAAAGGGCAATGGACAAATTATGTAATCTGTTAATGACCCCAAGCAACTACCCTAAGACTATAAAGTCGCAGAGGATTCTGTTACAGTGGAGGCAGTTTTCACATGGAGAGTTCTCCAACCCCAGTGAAATTAGATTCAGACTCTGACCCCTTCAAAGTTATCAGACATTCGGACACCTTTAAATATGCCCTCTCTCATTATAATGAAGCTAAACACTAAACATTCTTAACCAAACAAAGTTGGCTTGTTTTAGACTGATAAAGATAAAAGAACTAGGACAAAGAGAAGGATGAGGCATTTTGTGTGGGACAAGGAAAAACATTATTATATCTCTGCTACACACCCAGCAAACTGATCAAATAGACCACTTCTTTTTCTTGTTCTTAGTAATGAAACAAAAGTGTAAGTGGCCAATGTAGTTTCATTGTCAGCTAAAATTATCCTAATGAACACTTTCCTCTAAGCATTTGCTAGAAATTTCATGAGGCCATGAGCAAAGAGCTTAAAATAGCAAGTAGGTAAAAGGGAAAGTATCTAGTTATGCCAGAGTCAATAAAAATGGAAAATGTCCACCTGAGGGTGAAACAGAAAAGGGCAAATCACATTTTACTTCTTTATTATTCAGAATATTTGAGAATCACTTGTAATTTAAAAAAATAAGTTCTTTCACTTAATAAACCGTATCTATAAATTTGGGAGATACTTTTAAAAAAATTATTCCTAGCACTCTGAAATAATACTAATTTTTTAAAAAGGGACTTCAATTTAACAAACAAAAATGGATGGTATATATTGTGGCGGCATATGACTAAAAGACACAGAGAATCAGATATCCAAATTTTCATGTTATTAACTATTAAAATAATTTTTTATGGAGAAAGAAAGCCATGAAATTTCCCGATACCTAAAGAAAAATAAATCCATTAGAAATTTGGACCACTACTATTTAATCAAAACAATCATTTCCCCTGCAATGTTTGCAAAGTCATACTCTAGGGACTCTTCATAGAATAAAATTTTGCAACTTGAAGCAGTTTTTATATTCTGATATATTTACATTAAAACATCTACACTAATACCATATCCTACAGTAATACTGTACAAGTGGAAATCAAAATATTTGATCCTAAAACTTCTAATTTACTCTTTCCATCAACTCTTAGAACAAAACAGAAACCCATTATTCAATAGCACAGTAGGGAAAAATATTGAATTCCTAAATAAATAGGTTAGAGGAAGTAAAATGTCAATTAAGCCACAAACAGCCACTTTGCTGAAAAGGAATAGAACACTGACACTGAGCAGCTAATTAATGATGGCAATGGCTGTAGAAAACATTTTTTAATAGAACTAAAAATTAAAGCTCAAACCCTAAACATATCTCTAGGGGCCTAAGTGATTCATAGTTTTCTTCCTGAAAGGTTGTTCTAACCTTTTATTTACATCTATAGAACCCACAAAATACACTTAATCCTTAGCACACCAAATTAAACACCCCTATGTTAAAGCACAAACATTTTTTTTAAAACAAGATTTCAATTTGAAGGTTAGGAAAAGGTGTAGAGAGAAAGGATGAAAGTCAAAGGATATAAATGACAATTTGATTGGCATGTAGCACTAACCCACACACAAAAGTTAAATTTCTCTACTACACTGAAAGTTTCTTAAGGTGAGGGCATATTTGAATCCTCCATGGTGCCCAGCACATACAAGGAGCTCAATAAATATTAATTGGAAAGCTATGTTAGTGGATATAGTACAAAATACCACCCAAAGGGATTGTATTATAGGAATGAAATCTTAATTATATACATTCACTTCTTTTTTAAAAATCCTGATTTTTTTTTTTTAACTTATGGGAAATCAGGAAATAAAATTAGCAATGTCTGCAGTGGTTCTTAATACTACAACAAGAGCAGATGAACACAATATTTTATAACTAAAATAAAAGTTTCATTTAATAAATCTTTAATGCTTAATTGATAAAATAAAGAATATATAGATAGATAGATTTCTAAAAAGTTAATGTTAATATTGAAAACTGCTTAGAACATTAAACAGCTACCTACTGAAAGGTACATGTCCCCAAAGTAACCATTAAGACATTTTATCTGACAGTACACTCAAAACTTGATGAACCAGTGGAGCTAAGTTAGGTAAAGGGAACATATCTATGTATGGTTTCTGAAAGTGGATTTCTATATAACATGCCATTTCCTTTTTAAATAGGTAAACTGGGTCCATTCTATTAGAACATTTAAATCAAAATACATTTGGAATACCACATTACAACACTGTTACCACACAAGAATTTTCCCTAAAAGGGAAATAGCGCATGAAACTTCAAAATTATGTGGCACAGCCCCTGAGGTGCTAAAGGTTTTAGCACAACAACAAAAGTCGAATAGGTACAATAAATGAAATACACAACAAAGGTGCAAAAAAGTGCCTTTTAAAAGTATGGTTAATATTTTTTTCAGGGAATAGTAAAAACATATAGTCCATTGCTCTAATAAGGTATACATCCTCATTGCATGTATTTTCATAATCAAAAGTACCTAGCACGGCAGTGTTTATTCACAGATTATAGATTCAGTGTTCTCAGACCATAGTTACGTACTGAATACAAAGCCAGAATAAATTATTTTAGACATTTCTTTCACCTTTAGTCATAGGTGAAATACTGGCAAACTGTAATAGAATGTTTTTAATGTTTTCATTCTTTAGACAGAGCCTCCCAAAACAGTTTTTAAATAAATTTCATTATGACACACGGTGTGATTATTATTTGAAATATGACTTTCTGCCATAATTCGCATTGTGATTTTAAGATTTTACATTTCAAAAATGTCCATAGTCCAGTTCAAAGTTTGTTGTTTCTAGAAATAAATTTTAGTCTAAACATTAAAGAACAGGCTTGTCCTAAGAAGAATTCAGTTTTCTACACTGATACATGTACCTGGTAATCAAAATCACTGGTCATTTAAACTACACATTAACTTTGTGTAAGGAGTACAGAGTCAAAATTTAGGTTATTATAACAGTTTTCATTCTACAATGGAATTAGACATTAGAAGAAAGTGGTCTTTAACCCAAATTACTTAATTCAAATAGTACTAATATTTTCTTCAGTCATGCTGATATAGGATACAAAAAGACAATTAAGTTACATTTAATCACCCCACACAAGAGGGATAAAAGAAAGATTTTGCTGGTATATTAACTATATTTAAATCTGAGACATTTTAAATTACTTTGTCCAATATTCTTTAACCTTGCATTAGTTTTAAGGCTACATATTATGTATATATACACAAATATGTGTCTTTCCAAATTAGGGAAAAGACAAATAGAGTAAATAGCATCATATCACATTTTTACACCAAGTTTTGATTTTGTATTAGATGAAGGATTAAATCTTACATTTTAATGACTTTCCTGTGGAGAAATTTGTCTACTGAATAATTAAAACTACATACTGATAACAGAATATTCTCAACCTAAAGAGACATTATAAAAGAGCACAAAAACAGTGGTTTTTCAACATGACTTGATTTGAAAACTTACTTTCATATGATAAAGGGAAAAATATAGGTCTAAAATAAGATAATTTGATTTTGATATCTATAATTCCTTAACTTTTGAATGTTACTTTTAATGACCAATGCTTAAATGTGATCAACATGCTCTATTGCAAATCACAAATGTATTTTAACCACTAGTATTCTAAATAAGTGGGTCAATTAAAACACAAACACATTCACATATGTCATAAAGTGTTAGATTGTCAGGCTTCAACTAACATTTTCATTAAATGGTAGGTAAATTCAAGCAGATGCACTTCTGAATGAAAAATAGACAGTCTGAAAGAAACCCATTTAAAATAGATTAAGGAATAACAGTTATTTAATCCTCTAGTCCATCTAATGGAGGGAGAGAAATTCCATCTATGCCTTGGGCAACATCATGGTCCATTTTAAAAATGGGTTTTCATATCTACATGCCTGAAACCCCTCATTTACAATGACACGGTATTTTAAAAGACAGAGGGAGAAAAAAGAGGAATTACACATACATGATTAAATGTCTTGTTTGTTAAAATCAAGCTTTATTGATAAAATGGAGTTCAGAATATTTTACTAGGAACAGCAGCAGGCCCAGCCAATCATGATAGTAAAAATGCTACAGATTCCTACTCTACGTAGGAAGCTGTTCCTTATCAATTAGTAATTTAATGTAAGGACTTGCAAAAGAGGTGCAAAGAATCAAGGCATTCTAGCCCCAAGATCAAAATTTTTATGAATACACTATTACTTGCAATAATAAGCGGCAACAAGGAAAAAACATCCTGAAAGAGTTTATGAATGAACTAGCTATAGTCTTATGCTAGTCCACTGCCAAGGAATTAAGAGTGTTTGAAATAACTTCATGGATGTTCATCTTTGTAAGATTTTTGAAATTATTCTTCATAATCGTGTATATTTTTGAGCATCTCACTGGCCAGGCTGCCGCTCCCCCAACCCCCATCCCAGATCCAAAACACAACATGAATTTAAAAAGGGCTACCCATCTATCTGTTGCATCACACAACAAGCCAAACATTTTAAACTTTGATAGGATTTTTTTAAAGCAGTTCATAATTAAATATGAGCATTTTGTACAAGGACAATTGCACTTTACCAAAAAAAAAATCATACAACAAAAATGCTGAAGTCTGATTTACAACATGAATTATGGTTTGAAATCACGTTTACATAAGTCTCAATTTTATAAAAAAAAAAAAGATCAGTTCTGGGCTAGTTGTTGTACTGCTGTAGTTCTGTGGTGTCATCTTGCTCACCCTTATAGCATCCCCTTCTTTAATATTGAAGATGTATGTTAAGAAGGTTCAGTGAAGTTCAGCTGTACTTCCTTGGGAGGATGAAGGTAAACTCCAGGCTAGATGAGAAGTTTTTACCACATATCATCAGCTGATGTAGAGTCCTTTATGAAGGAAAAAAAGGCACTTTTTAAGGACTAGAGCTGCCATACATAATATCTTCTGCATAATCATGACAAGTTTAAAATAAAAAAAAAAAGATTCCTATGTCACAGATCCTAAGCTAGACTCTATTTTGTAATACACAACATCAAGTGAGTTCAGACCAAAGGCTTTGTAAAGTAAAAAAGATAGTAAGTTCTCAGATTAAGCTCTCTAATTTCTCTTCATGCCACCATTTTTTTATAAATCTCAGCAATATAAGGAAAAATTAAGACCTCCAATAAAGCCAAAAATGTTAATAGAAAAACATTATAATATAATCTGATTATAGAGGAATATTAGAGCTGAAAAATACCTCAGTCCAAAGCTCTCATTTCATAGATGAAGAAAAGTTTTTTTTAAAGTCTTTTAAAAAACAAAACAAAAATCAGAATGCTTTATCAACAAAAAACTTCTAGAGGCATATTAATGTGTGGATTTCTAGTATTTGAAAACAGCACTGAAAAATGTGAATATAGCTTAATATTTGCATGTGCTAAATTAAGTTTACTGAAAACCACTTAAAATATCCATTTTTAAGGTTATTCCCAAATATAAAAATTATACAGTGGAAACATTCATAAGGCATGTAATCAAGGAAGCTTACAACCCTAGAATTCACAAAAAACTTCCTTTCTTTTTTCCTTTTTTTTTTTTTGGAGAGGTGGCCACTCACCATGATTATGTCCTCAATCACTAGAACTGTGGTTCAGGCAGAGATCAGAGCAAGCAGAATTCAGAGCAATCAATCAGGGGTGTGTGTAAGAGAATGGGTGTAGTGAACAGCTCTGCAAAAACAGGTAGGAAGGATATGCATTTAGAGAGAAGGGGAAGGGGTAGAAGGAGGAGTGAAGGCATTACTTACAGTGTCATCATTTCTGAAAGGATTCAGTCTATTGTAAACGGCTTCAATTACACTCCGCCTAAATTAAAAAAAAGGCAAGAAAGCATTATTCTTCTTTGGCAATAATACATTTCTCCATGTTAAAGAAATAACATGATTATTTTGAAATGATCTTACATTTAGGTTCAATTTTCTACTTCCTAGTCTAAGTAAATAAGGGCCATTTTTGATTTTTTATTCCACAGATTAGTATTTGAAGAAGAGAGTCTACAATGTAGAATTCTGTGATTCTTACAATGTATGGAATCCTTAACAATAGGGAGAAAGGCTGATAAATAGCAAAGGGGCTAAAGAGGAGTGATTTTTTAACTTCCATGACATAGTAGCAACTTTTACCAAACATGAATTCCATGTTAACTTAGAAATAATTAATCATAGTGAGTACTTACATATAGTGTTTTAAAGGTTTGCAAAGAGCTTTACAAATATTACCTCATTTTATCCTCACAAAAACCCTGGGAAGTATATGCTATTAGCTTCATTTTATAGATAAAAAAAAAATTGAGAGAGAGAGAGGTAAACTTACCCAGAATCACAAAACCAGTGTGTATCTGGGGGTGCATTTGAATTCAGAATTTCCTGACTCCAGTCTATCCTATTTTCTAAGCTACACAGCGCAAAATTTGACATAATCTGTATGGAACCAAAATTATAAGCAAATGTCCTTTTTGCATGTTTTAATAAAATCAGTGACTTTGGTATAAAAAAGAAAAATTATTCAAAAGGCAAATTAAAAAAAGGACTTGAATCTTAAAATTTAAATGTTTCAATAAAATGTAGATAAAAATTGTTGGAAAGGAGGGAGCAACAGTTCTAAAATAGGAACACAAGTAATGTGTACTAATTTTGCTTTAAAATAAAGAGGTGTTGTGGGCAGCTAGGTGGCGCAGTGGGCGGCTAGGTGGCGCAGTGGGCGGCTAGGTGGCACAGTGAATAGAGCACCGGCCTTGGAGTCAGAAGTACCTGGGTTCAAATCCAACCTCAGACACTTAATAAATACCTAGCCGTGTGGCCTTGGGCAAGTCACTTAACCCCACTGCCTTGAAAAATCTAAAATGAACAAATAAATCAACAAACAAATAAATAGGTGTTGATCACAGTAATACAACAGTCACAGCAACAGCTTACAAAAAAGGGATGTTAAGAAATGTATTTCTGAATTGTTTCAATAAAGCTAAATAAAAGTTAAAATAGAAATAATCTAGAAAACATCATTTGTATACCTTTGGCACACTTTTAATATCTGAATAGAAAGTTAAGCCTAAGGGGCAGCTAGGTGGCATAGTTGATAAAGCCTTGGAGTCAGGAGTACCCAAATTCAAATCCAGACCCAGACACTTAATAATTTGCCTAGCTGTGTGACCTTGGGTTAAGTCACTTAAGCCCATTGCCATAAATGAATGAATGAATGAATGAATGAATGAAATTTTTTGAATACTAATCACTAAACCCTAAATGGAATCTCTGTTATATTAAAGTCCAGGATGGTCATCCTAAAAACCTTGATAGAGAGGAAAAGAAAGCCAAGTCTACAGGAGCAAAACCAAATATAAAAATAAGAGATGTCAATACAACAAACCTGCCTGCTCAGTAAACCTATCTCTGTACTCAATGTTAAAGGAGCTATAAGCACTTTGATAAGGCATAGTATTTGCTTCTGGAATGTAGAGGGGGAATGTGAAAGACTATGACAAATCACAAATAACTAACATACAAAATAATACATAAAAATTTTTTAAAATGTGAATAAATTTGCTATTTCAAGTCCAAGGCAGGAAAAATTCATAACTGACTTAAGAAGAGCACGGAAGGATCAAAGTATAATAATTTATAGCTGCATGGGGCTCAGATATTTTCATTTTCAATCACCTAATTTTAAAGATGAAGAAATGGAGGCCCAGAGAAAATCAAGTGGCTTGTCCAAGTCACTTGGGGTAATAAATAAAACAATCAGAATTTGAATTCAGGCTTCAAATTTGAAATCTATCACACATTAGTCCACCTCAACATGTTGCTTCAGCTGGGCTTCCTGCAGGAGTTGGCATTTGTTACAGGGTTTGAGAATTAGGAATTTAAAAATGAGCAGAAAGTCAACAGATGACAGATTGGGAAAAGAATGCTATACATAGGAAATATGATCAAAGAAATGGAGGCAGAAAAATGTACAACATAACCAAGCCCTAAAAGTAATCCCGTCTGACTGGAGCATGGAAAAAATTGAGGAAACATAGGAAAATCTAGGCAGAGGAGCCTAAACTTTTTTCAGCAAACAATGACAAGTCACTGAAGGGTTTTAAACAGACTACTGACATCAGATAGATGCATGTTGGGAAGGACAGTACAGCGAAAAATAAGAGATAAAAAAGAGTTAAATGCATTTGATTGTGTCAATCTTATGTGGCAGCAATTTTAGATAAAAGATTTTTGGTATCCAAATTTTCCATTGGGACCTTAAACATCTAATTTAGCAATTCTACTGGCTAAAGTACCTGGGAAAATTTTGTAGCCATGTCTTTGAAAAAACAATCTGAGAAGGTTTCAGAGAAGTAGGAAAGTCAAACAAGTGAAGAGACTTGTCCTGGGATAAGCTTCATGACGTTGGTAAGACCATGTGACTTACACTTGTACACTATTTCAATTTAGAAAGACCATTAAGACATATTATCTATCTCAAATGACCCTTAAAATTATGTCCTCATTTTGAGCCATAACTAACCATATTCTTCAATGTAAATGGCAAGCACCAGAACAAAACAACACCTATAAGGTAATATGTCATCAAATAAAAAAATGATTTTAAAAATCAAAGACTAAGTAAAAATGTCTTACACTTGTGTGTCACTTTACAAATTAAATCAGTACTAAACCTAATTGCCACCCTGTCAACTATCTACTAAAAACACTTTCTAAACTGTGATCATGAATCAATATATACAAAAGAAAACTTACTTGCTTGCCAGTTCACCCCCTGGTGGGAGGTTTGGGATGTTCTCAGTTGCTAATGTGCGCATCACATGGACTAAGTCTGGAACGCCTTCGCCCTGCTTCTTTATGATTTCTGGGAATCAGAAGTACTTTTTTTGTAAGTGCTATCCATTTTGAACTTTAAAAGACTGAAACAATCAAAGATAGCTTAATATTTTTTAAAATGGCATTTGTCACATCTGAAGTTTTCTATTCTGGTGCCAAAAGAAAGAAATTCATGATGAATTTTGAAAGTTTATGATAAGTAAATGCACAAAATGACATGAAGAAAAAGGCACTGAACTGTTACTTTCTAGGTTAATTTTAAAGACTGATCAAGATTAAAATTAGAAAAATACACATATTTCTTATTAATTTAGCAAATTACTTAAACGGTTATTTCTATACAAATGGGAGGAACATTTTCTTTAAGATGTCAGCTAGTTACTTCTGAGTAGACCAACTCCTCTCTTTATACTGGAACATGTTTACTGAACTTTGCCCTGTAAACAGAAACATTACATAGCAGAGCTTTTAAAGTTACAAAAAATCAAAGAAATGATTTGTAATTGCCTTAAAGATATTTGGCCATATTGTTAGCCATATCCATTTGACACTTAAATAATAGTCAGACAATGACACTGTTAAATAGCAAACACCCATCTTAAGTTAATAAATCAAAGTTCTACATGCTAAATCTCCATTCTTAATGCTTCATCTAAAGACAATTTAAGATTTCACAAACAACAAGTTCTGTAACATAGGTATAAGAAAGACAAATTACAAGAGTTTCATATATATTACGATGCCATTTTCATTCTCAATGTTTATTTTGGGTGAAAATGGCCCAGTTTAAAAGAATTTTCTTAAACTACTCAAATAATAATAAGAAAACTAAAAACAGTGATCATCAAATTCTCCAGAATCGATGTGACTTGTTATGATGTGAGGCACACATATATTTTGCTATTTGTACCAAAGAATGCCAAAAAAAAATGTACACAGGCTTGTACAATAAGCTCTCAAATAGAATTATTTAAGTATGAGAAGTGTTCACTTTGATTACTAACAATACACTAAAGGTAGGACCATGCCAAGGGCATCATGTGTATCCATGTCAAATATGTCATATGTATTCAACTGCATGTAGTTGGTTAAATCAATTATATAATGACACTAGATATTTTTGCAAGTTTTTTCCAAAACAATTTTTCTCTCTTAGTAAGATGTGTTGTTGGGGGGAAAAAAAGCAATAATCATCTTAGTTCTTACTCAAGTTAGGAATCCCTCTGATAAGTAGTCATTTAAATAAAAGCTCTTTATTTCCTTTTATAAGATGAAGCTTGCGGATCAAAATATTAAACTTCTAACACTAGAACTACATTTTAGAGGAATTCTATTTATCACCAAATTCAGCAACCCACATTATTTAAGTGGTGAATTGTTCCTTCAGAGTAAAGGCCAAAATTTTACCAGCTAACATTTATTGTCCAGAATTTTCTACCACTCTTAAATCTGAATAAAAAGCAAAGAGCTCAGATTTGGTTTGCCAAGTTCTTTTATTGTATAATCTTTAACATCTAATATAGCTACATAATTCTAATGCTAAAATTCTGCTGTACAAAAATAAATGGATTTAGTTTTTACCTAAACTACACAATTTCACAACCTGATACATTTAACATACAGACTCCACTAAGTTAATACAATTATTTTAGATAGATAACTATAGATACAATCTGAATAACACTGATGACAAATTGAACCATTCTGTTGGTTTCAGTCATAAAAAGAAAAAAAAAATCACCTATGTTGCAATGTATCCCCCCCTTTTTAATATAAAGTGCAAAAAATACAGTAAAACAACGAAGTTCTAAAATTATAAAATTGAAAAGCAGAGCTAATGGTTCTCTATTGCAAGTGGAAAAACTTTCTCAAACTAGTTATTTGACACCTTCTGCTATACAAAACCTTGTTAAATTATTTTTCATTCAAAAAACAAAACCAGAAATGAAATTTCTAAAATAGCATCCCTTTAATCCCAATCCCTAAAATATACACTCTAATTAGCACTGCAGAATATTCCTTTTGGCATTGATATTAATAGATATTCCCCATCCTACCCCCCCCCCCCAAAGCTGAGACAGAATTGTCAAGGCATTTTTAAATAAAAACAACAATAATAAAGTTCAAAATGTCAGTCTGGAAACTGGATTAAAGTATCACAATCTTGATTCACAAAGGAAGATGCAAAATTTTACAAAAATACTCAAACTTACTGGAGGATTAAAATATCAAAGGGACTTTGCAAGAATTTACTGTACCTCTGGTTATAAAGTTAATTTTCAACAAAAATAGTTGAGTGCTAGAATCATTAAACATTTAGTAGAAAGAGATTATAATAAAGAGACAGTCCAAAAGATTTTCTGAAAGTCTTTTTTTGCAACTGTTTTCTTGTGTTTTAAGAGATGCCCATAGTTTCATCCAAGAAATTAAAATGAAATTTAGCATTTCATAGCAATTGTTAGTACATGCCAGAAAAGATTACTAAGGCAAGCTTTGGACTTGAAGGCTAATTTATTCTGTTCAATCAGCACAGGAATTCTCTACTTTTCAAATTATCTCCTGATAAAATTAATGAACTTAAAAAAAAAATCATAGGACCACTTACAGCTAAAAGAGACCTCAAAGGGTCATTTAGTATCCCCCCCACTCCCATTTTACAGATTACTGAAGTTAAGGGAAGTTAAATGGTTTACCCAAAGTTACATGAGTAATCAGTGGCACAGGAAATAATTTAAACTCAGGTCTTCTGCATCATGCCAAATACCATCCTGAAATTATCTTCTAACCTAAATTGGTTTTAGTATTTTCTACTTTTCTTTCAAGTGAAGTTATAACAGTATCATTCTAAGACATTTTAAGTAGCAGCAGTTGCAATATTTGCCATAGTAGCTAAAGTTTTGGCCTCATCCTTGGTAGAAAATATAATTTTAATTTAGAATATAAAACAATCTATATTTTAATAATAAAACATTATTAAACTTAATATAATAAAAAAATTTCAAAGTATTTATCAGGTATCAACATAAATGTCCTACTTGGCATTTCTTTCTTAATAATAAACAATTCTAAAGATATAATATTATAGCAATAAATATCTAATTAAAATGAATATTTATTAATTTTACTTTGAAATAAAGTAAACAATGAAGGGAAAGTAGCAAGGTATATAAAAAAATTGTCTACACTTAAAAGATGCTTATATCTACTTTTCTTGGAACAAATGAGCAAAATTCTAGTCTTCCCATAATGCACATAATTTTTATAATTTAATTCCCTATCCCATTAATTAGTGATTCAGATCAATGTGACTTGATTTCAATTTGGGTATTTTCTATTAGTGTTAGTTTAGCACATTACCTAGGAATAAAGTATACTTATTGAAATTTTTAAATAATTAAAAACTAAGGAAACTGTCAATGAGGGAATAATCTCATTGGATTATGTCAAGAACTATTTACTGAGTTAGCAACCATTGCACACATGTTATTTACCAATACCAAGGAACAAGGTAGTCAATAAAGATAAATGGCAGTCTTAAATTGCATAATAGTAATTTAAAATGATCAAAATGACTTAAATGTTTTATTACTTAAATCTCAAAGTTAAAAACTAGTGCATAAGAATTTCATAATGAAGACATAATAGAACTAAACAGAATAGTGTTATATCAATGCTTACATGCTATTAGAGGCCTGTAACATGCAAGTGATTAATATAATGGTCCCCAAGTGGCCTTTTTATATTAACATAGTCATTCCACAGATGGTTTAACCTACTTAGAGGATACTTTATAATCTATATTCTACATTGCATATATGGAGCAATTAGTGTACTTAGGAAAATTTCACTTATCCTGCACATTGTATTACTAAAAAAAATTTAGATTCTTTAAATATTCAAAGGCACTAATTAATCAGTTACAAACAGTTCATTAGTGGTCTCAAAGTCATTTGCAATTTTATAATACAAAATTCACCTGAAATTCCAACTTATTTCTACTTAAAAAAAAAACTTAATATAAGGCACACAAATACTTTATATTACTGCCAGGCAGACCCAATCTATCTAAAATCAGGCAGTTTACGGTTTTGCTATGAAACCCTGAAATACAGTTTGAAATAGAAACATAGACATACTTCAAAATATGATGGCACTTGCAGGTTAACTGGAATTTTAGTAACAAATCTATGACCCTTAAGTTATTTAAATTAAAAAAAAAACAACCTTCGTTGACCAAAACATATTAATGTACATAGTTTTCCACAGAAAAATGGCACTTAAATTACCATCTTAATAATTCACCTACTGCTTTTTATTTAACTCATGCCAAAAAAAAATCAAATTTTACTGATAAAATTACTCCTGTCAATGAATTCACAAGGAACTCTGAAAAATGTACATCTTTAAGCCTCAAGAGGGAAAAAAGAAGCATCTTAAACAATTTCCAGGGTCACAGCTGCTGTGGTCTTATTTCTAGCATTATTTTAGAAGGACATATAGCATACATCTAAATGGCCACTACATAAGTGCCTTGTCCCACTGATGCACAGTAGACATCAATAGCACTTAAATTTGTTTAATTAAAAGCTAATGTGTCAAAAGGTTCATTGTTGTAGGGTTTCTCTCTAATAAAGTTACTTATTTTTTTTTAAATGATCCACCTTCTACTCTGCTTTCCAGGTACTTGTCCAACTCTGTCTCTTTCTTCACTGCCTCTGGTGATACTTTTGGTGCACTTGGAAAACAGATCAATATCACACTCATGTTGTCTCGACTTCCCTGGGAGAGAAAAGAGTTTGAGAAAATATTCTGGTTTCCTTCCCACCCTCCCATCCTTTATAACCTTTTCACAACTCTATAAAACTTTTCTACTATGTCATTGTAATAACAGTCAAAACAAAGAAAACAAATTATTCTTTGTACCCACTCTCTATTTCCCCCCTCAAATCACCCTAAAAGGCATGGTAAAAGTATTACAGATTAAGTCCCATTAAAACTATTTATAAAATTTTATAATGTAGAAATAAAGATTTCTACTTTTCTATTGATGGCTTACTTTAAATAATAACTGATAAAAGAAAATTTCACACTCTAGGGAAATTCTAGTATCAGAAAAGAACTTTGCTTATTTGTAATCATTATAAGATTTAATATAGAATAAATAATAATAATAATGTGAAGATTTTTTTGTAGATACATAAATGCTATCGTAAGCCTGCTATAAAAGTTACAGCAAGCTTTACAAAAAAATAGAGGCTAAAAGTCCGATGACAGAAATTAAAAATTAAAAAACCAGCTTTCAACTTTTAAAATGACTGGTTTAAGTTCTAGAAAGCACAACTATATTAAGAAAGCCAATTTTTGATATTAAAGAGCAAGTATACTCAACAATGAGACTTCCTCATCATAACATTTAAAAATTTTTTAAATAAAAGCATTTAATTCTGTTACATGTAGAAAAATCATTCTTAATATGTGAATGTTTATTATTTCAGGCAAAATACCCTTGAAAACAGTTCAAAAGATATGGGAGAAATGGAAATTTATATATTATTTTCTAAATAAAAAAAAAAGATGATGAAACAGAGACTGTGATAAGCCCACAGTATCCAAACTGAGATATGAACCCAAATCCTGACTCCAAATTAATAAACTCTTTAAGTTGTTGCTGCATTAACACTTTTTAATCTTAATATGCATATCAAATGCACAAAAGAAAAAACTGACATACCATAATTAGTATAGTCATATACACTATCTAGTATAACTTAAAAATCAAACTAATACACAAAGATCATTTAGAGAAAGCAATAAGTGTATTTGATTTGTTTGGACCTATGATTTCATTGGGACAGGGAACTTCCACCAGGTAAAGAAACTCTCTGCTCATGTAGCAATGTACAATCTTGAAGAGTTGCTTGGGTATACTGTGACTTGTCTAGTCACAGAGTTAGAGTTAGTATTTTTCAGAGGGAGGACTTGGGCCAAAATATTCCTGATTTCAAGGTTAATCTTCTAACCATTATACTACACTGTATGTTGAGAGTTCAAAAAAATTATAGTGATTTGTTTTTGTATGATAAAAGAAAATCACATACATAGCAGAAGTTTTATAAAATATGTATTTTAAAAGTAAAATATGCAAAATCACCAGTAAAAGTCATTGATATCTACAAAATCAACTGAGAAATCTGAAATAATTTTATTATTTCACTATAAGGATATTAAGAAGACAAAATAAAATAGACAAGTAAAAATGTTTCTTATTTTCATTTAATCAAGTTAAACCTCCACTTTTAATAGATATTAATGTAACTTGGTCAGTCATAATTCTTTTGCCTGAGACTACATGCTGGTAACAAATAATAGGATTTCTTTCCTACATGCAAAGTAATGTGACTAAAAAAACTTAAGCAAATATATTTATTAAGAATCAAACTCTGCTATCACTGCTGCAAATTATGGTTTTACACATTTTTTTCTATTGACGCTGTTCTGAAATAAAACCCTTACTAGTTAGTGATAATTGTTCCAAACTGTGCTAACAGCAAATTCTAAACTGAAACAAAGTGTTATAACTAAAGATAACATAAACTAGCTTCTCTATTTTTTAAAATCTAGCTACCTTATATAAGCAGGTGTCCACCACTTCATTGCACACTCTCTCAAGGTCATCAGTGACTTCAAGTCTGGATCTTACAAAATCACAGAGCTCTTCATTTCCCATAACATCCCAGATACCATCACATGCGAGGATGATGAACTGATCATCTTTTTCTGATCTTTCAATTTCATAGACTTCTGGCTCTGGTGAGACAAGCTGCTCTGTAGGACCTTTACCATGGACACATTTGTAATCAAAGTCTCCAAGTGCCCTAGATACAGCAAGAGAGCCATTAACACGCTGAATCATTACAGAACCACCTGCATTCTGAATACGTTCTTTTTCCAAAGGATTACTTGGTTTGTGATCTTGTGTGAAGAAATGAACTTTCCTATTCCTACAAAGTAAACCTCTTGAGTCTCCACAGTTGATGAAATATGTATGTTGGGGAGAAATCAGGACACCTACTGCTGTTGACCCACTTCGATCTGCACCATGTTTCTTCTCTGATATTATTCTCATATGTTCATCAATCTGGAGAAAACCTGTTCTGATTCCATTCTTGACATTCTCCACAGATGGTGGTCCTTCAGATCCTTTAAAATCCTGGTTATTTGTGATGTGATCTAGCAAATGCTCACAGCAGTATTTGGCAACCTGGGAACCAGCATGCCCATCATACACGGCAAAAAATGACCAGCCATCAAGTCCACTTGGTAAACCAATCACAGCTGTATGTGCATCTTCCATTTCAACTCGCCAACCTTGCATACTGCTTAACCCATAACGTAGCCCATTACCTTGCCCTTGAGCATTATGCTTTTCCATCTTTGGCTTGTCTAAAAATGCCCCCATTATGTCTTGATGCTTTAGTTCTGAGGAGGAAGAAAAACTATTGTTACTATATCTAACAATCAAATAACTTCTAAATAACAAAAATATTCACCAGTTTAATTTTTAAAAATAGCTCTTGTAAAAAAAATTTTAAATCTAACCCTAACCTTATGCTTTTCTATGGTTTAAAACTACCAGGCTCCTTATTTGAACCCTTGAGATCAAAGAGGGGAAAAAGAGAGATGTGTATGGTTTGATAGAAATGGTACTAATTATAATTAGGGAAGAAGATGGGAAACATGTAAAAGAGTAGGGAATTAGCACCAAATTCACAGATACAGAGATCATCTTAATCCAATTTCCTTATTTCAAAAATAAGGAAAATCAATACCAGGTAGGTTGAGTGACGTGCCCAAGATTACAGAGTTAATAAAATTATAACCTAGGGTCTGACTATGAGTCCAGTATTCTTTCCATTTCATCATTCTGCCTGCCTCTTGCAATCTTAGAGGCTTGACTGGGATAAAAACTCCAAATTAAATTCTGCATCTCAGATTTTAAATGGCATAACAATATGCTAATCACCATTGATATTCAAATTTCATCAAGTCAAGGTGGGGAGAGTAGGATAGCAACTTTAGATCCAACATCAAATAGGCTAGACCTTGTAATGATAATGAAACAGGAGAGAAAAGCATTTGATGAAGATAACAGTAACTTTTGTTTACTAAAAATTGACATAGACAGGTCTTAAAGGGGAAGATAAGTTTATTGAATGTGATTATAAGGATAAAATTCCTTAGAGGAAGCTCTACTGGTCTGTTCAGAACCTAAGAATTTAGGGGAAGATTAAGGAGATACCCAATCTCTTGCAGCCTTTTCTCTTTTCCCTTCTCCTAAACCAGGGTGATGACTGAAGAAAGGAGCTGCCTTTTCTCTAGAAGGAGGCTTTTTTCCTCTCCTCTCTCCACTGTTCTGCCTAGGTCCCATGAATTGAGTCTCTGATGTTAGAAACGATGAACTCCACTAATCCAAAGTTAAGAGTTGGCCCCCATATTCAGTTTTAATTATATTTACATGGCTTCAACTTATCTCATTTTCCCAAAATACTTTAAAATATGAATTCACCAATTTCTCATTTCAAGTTATAAGAAGTCTATTATAACACACATATGTATATACACACTCTGAAGAGCTTTATTTAAACATTAAATTAATCCAACAATTTAATGATATGCATAATAATTATGCTACATGTTAATTAGGTATAAATAGTAATAGAGGTTGGGAAGGTACAATGACAAACTTCACCTACTATACAATTTTCTGTAAGGTCAGCCCTACCCTACATCAGTAAAATATAGGGTTGGGTTCCCAGATCTAACTGATCAGCTGAGATACTTGTATCCCACAGAAGCTACTAATTTATAATCTCACAGTCTAATACTGCCTAGCCAAGATCACAGATGGTTTCACAAGGGTAGGAAAGGAAAATGTATGAAAGAACACCATTCCAAGAGCTGGAATACAAAGAACACTTTTGGAAAAGGAGGAAATAAGGGAGAAGTAAAATAGACAAATGTCAACGTCTTTTTCCATTTCTATAACCTTTCAATAATGCTAGGCAATGATTTTAATGTTTCCTAAATTGACCATAGCATTCCCCACAGCAGCTGTTCTAAATCTTCCTTATTCAAGCCTCCCACATTACTCCCTTCACTGCTTCTTCCCAGGACAAGAATCTACTTCATCATTTAGTGAGAAAATAAGAGGACATTACTCCTAAACTGTCAAGCAAAATCCCTTGTCAACATCCTCTATTTTCTCCTTTACTCCAGCCTTTAATTATGAGGTGGTTCTTCTGTGGATCCATTCTCCCTTTTACCCCTATAATCACCCCATCACCACCACCACTTACCTTCAACCTCTTCCTGCCTGGTAGTTCGATTATCAAAGATGCCTTGGTTTCATCTATCCTTTAAACACACACACACACACACACACACACACACTCCATATAACAAAATTTCCAACTTCATCATTTAACAAATTACTCCTCCAAGATACAAATATCAATGTTACTTAATTTCCCAATCCAATGAACTTTTCTTGATCCAAATTATTTTAAGTTTTTTGCTGTAGCTGACACAATTGATCACCCTTTCCCTCCTGGATACTTACTCTTTACAACTCTAGGTTTAATGGCATTATTCTCTATGTAAGTTCTTTTATCCATCTGGCCACTCCTCCATCTCCTTTGCTGGATAGCATTGCTATTTCACCCACTGTGAGTGAATCCCAAAGTTCTGTTTTCTATGGCAAGAGTGAGTAACCTTAACCCTGCTCCCCCTCACTCCTATCATCTAAACCTTAAGAATTCTGGTGAAGCCTATGAATCCTTTCTCAGGATATTTTTAAATGCATAAAATAAAGCATCTGACTACAAACCAATTAAGTTGAAATACAAGTTATCAAAATATTTTTTTAAAGCAAGTATATGGATTCCATGTACCTGTGCTCTACATTCTACTCTAGCTCTATGCAATTGCCAGATCTACATATACAGCACAATTTCTCTTCTCAGCTCCAGTCCCACATCACCAACTGCTTACTGGGTATTTCCAATTGGACTCCCTGCACTCATTGCGAATTCATTATGTTCGGGGTTATCTATCCCCCAAAAACCTACCCCTCCTCTGAACTTTCCCAATTTCAACCTCCCCATCTTTCAAATCACACAAAAAATTAACCTAGACTCCTTATCAGCCCCAACCTCCCCCTGGTCCCCTCCCAAGGCAGTCCCAACTACCAATTGCACTCCTCTGTGCTCCCAGATACAGACCCCTGTCTTGGTTTACTACTTCATTGTCTTTCATCTACCACTACTATAGCTTTTTAACTGGTCTGTCTAAAGTCTCTCCTCTCTCCAATCCCATCCTCCATATAGCCAAAGTAATATTCCTAAAGTACCTTACCAGGCTTATTACACATTCCATTTCAATACTCTATTCTACAGCTAAACTAGCCTATTTGTTGTTCCTTGAACACAAAATTCTATAACCAACTGTGCGCTGACTACTCTCTATCCAACACTGATGCAGGGAGTTATGGACAAAGGAGATGATGTAAATAGAAACAAATTTTGTAGTAGGAAAAGTATTGTCTGTGTCTATCTGGGGAACTCCCTGTTCTTCAAAGTGACTCCACTGTTGAATGTGAATTCATCAAGACAGGAGCAGTCTTTGCTCATTCCCCTTTCTCCAGATTCTGGTTTCCAGTCTACCAGAACTTGGCCATTGATGGGTCATTTGTGCTGGTGTAACAGTAAATGAAGTGTTGGACTTAAGAGTCATACACCTTGGAAAGGAAAGACCAGGACGCAGCTTACCTATTGGAGAAAACCTGGAGCAGGTGCTAGACCACTACCCCCCAAGCACCACCTTGTCCAACCCACTGCAGAAGTGCATTTAAGTTGATCAGAAGAGAAGCTGACTGTCTTCTTCACTCTACCAGGATGGTGATCTATCTCTCTCTTCTTAAGGTAGAGCCAAGCGCTCCTGGCCTCAAGCCACTGGAGAACTCGAGCCTCCATGTCATGTGGCTGAACTAAAACCAGCCTCTATGGTTGTTCTCTTCTCCCCCTCACATTCAGTTCAGCCCGGTCTCCTGGTTATTTTCCTCTTTACTTTTTGTTCCCCCACAGGTACCTGGCCTGGTCCCTTGCTATTTAACCTGTCCTCAAGCTGCTTACAGGCTCTCCAGGAGAAGAGTTTTCAATCTGTAAACTTTGAAGTGTAATAAATCCTGGGCGGGTCTAAAATTTGCAGGCCTTTCATTTTCAAGGCCTCTCAATCTTAAACTGGCAAAAACCAATTGCCGCCAACACCACTACTTAGCATATTTTCTCTTACTTCTGCTTAAATTTCTCTGACTTCCTTCAAGTCTCAACATAGAACCTTATCTTCTATAACAAGCCTTTCCTGATTTCCCCTAGCTACAACTTTGCCTTCCTAAGATGAACTTCCATATACTCTATATATAACTTATATGTACCTAGTTATTTACATATTATCTTCCCAGATAGAAAGTGAACTCTGGCAGTCACTATTTTTGCCTTTCTTTATATCCAGAACACTTTATATAAAAAGAATTTTTCGGGGGACGGAGCCAAGATGGCAACAAGAGGGGATCCTCTCTTAGGAGCTCTCTAATAACGTTTATAAACTAAGGACTTTGACTAAATTTTCGACAGACAGAAGCCACAGAGGGACCCAGTATGGTAGTTCTCCTACTCAATAACCTGGAAAAGAGCAGAAAGGCTCTGCTCCCCCAGATCAGAGGGGTGGCCCACCAGAGCAAAAGAACTTCAGCCTCCCGGAGGCAGCCACAGGGCATTGGGAGCCAGGGCTCACAGCAGCAGGGGAGTTTCTTGACCTGTGCCCAGGGAGCACCAGGCACAAAGTGGGGGAACAGCGGGGGACCTCTGCCAGAGCGAGCACATGGAGCCCAGTCCTCAGGACACACAGCAAGAAGCATGGCCAAGGTAGTCCAGATCTAGGAAACAGAAGCAGGCGGAGCCAGTAAGCAGGAGCCCCCAGGGCAAGAACCCATTGAACCTAGGGAGGGGAGTGAAGAGAGAGACACTGCCAAGCTCTGTCCTCTGCCCCTGGAACAGGACTCTGGGGCTCTGACCACATTCAGATCCTGATAGCAGTCTAGGCCCCCCCACAGAACAGCAGGGGCCCCTTCCACCTCAGCCCCGTGGCAGAGGGGGGCGCATATGGTCATTCACAGACCAGGAGGGAGGACAGAGCCTCACACACTGAGACCCTTGTGGGACTGTTCCAAAAGCTCAGGAAGCACCCCAAAACCAGGCTTAGGCTGGGCAAATGAGCAAAGCAGAGAAAAAAGAGAAATATCACTGAGCAATACATTAGCTATGATCCCAAGAAGGATCAAAACACTCAGTCTGAAGATGAGGAAGCGCAAGCTCCTGCATCTAAAGACTCCAAGAAAAACAGAAATTGGGCTCAGGCTATGATAGAGCTCAAAAAAGACTTTGAAAATCAAATGAGGGAGTTAGAAGAAAAACTGGGGAAAGAAATGAGAGAGATGCAGGAAAAACATGAAAATGAAGTCAGCAGCTTAGTCAAGGAAATCCAAAAAAAAATGCTGAAGAAAAATAGCATGCTTAAAAACCAGCTTAGGTCAAATGGATAAAACAGTTCAAAAAGTTATTGAGGAGAATGCTTTAAAAAGCAGAATTGGCCAGATGGGAAACGAGATAAGAAAATTCTCTGAGGAAAACAAATCCTTCAGACAAAGAATAGAACTCGGGGAGATTGATGAATTTACGAGAAATTAGAACTCTACTGCAAAACCAAAAAAATGAAAAATTAGAAGAAAATGTGAAACATCGCATTGAAAAAACAACTGATATGGAAAACAGATTTAGGAAATTTAATTTAAAAATTATTGGAATACCTGAAAGTCATGATCAGGAAAAGAGCCTTGACATCATTTTCAAAGAATTACTACAGGAAAATTGCCCTGATATCCTAGAAGCAGAGGGCAAAATAGAAATGGAGAGAATCCACAGATCCCACCAAGAAAGAGATCCCAAAAAAACAACCCCCAGGAATATTATAGCCAAGTTCCAGAACTCCCAAGTCAAAGAGAAACTATAAGCAGCCAGAAAGACACAGTTCAAATATTGTGGAGCTGCAGACAGGATCACTCAGGACTTAGCAGCAACTACATTAAAAGCTCATAGGGCTTGGAATATAATATACCGGAAGGCAAAAGAGCTTAGAATGCAATCACGAATCAATCAACTACCCAGCAAAACTGAATGTCCTCTTCCAGGAAAAAAGATGGACTTTCAATGAACCAGGGGAATTTCAAATGTTCCTGTTGGAATGGCCAGAGCTGAACAGAAGGTTTGATCTTCAGATACAGGACTCAGGTGGAAGCATAGAGATTGGAGGAGAAGGGGAAAATATGAGGCACTTAATGATGATGAACTGCAGGTATACCTGTATAGAAAAGTGACACTGATAATACTCATGTGAACCTTCTCAGTTAATAGAGCAGGTAGAGGGAGCTTTTATAGTTGAAGCACAGGAGAAAGCTGAATTTGAAGATAAAATATGGTGTAAAAATGGAGTCAACAGAAAAAAGGGAAATGTAATGGGAGAAAGAAAAAGGAGAGGGGGAACAAGCCAAGATGTTTCATATAGTAAGATTTTTCTTTATTACAATGAGCTATTGCAATGATATGGAAGGGGGGGAAGGCAAGGGGGTAATGAGGGAATCTTCACTCTCATCAGAGGTGGCAAGGAAAGGAAACAGCATATATACTCAATGGGGTACAGGCATCTGGAGTAAGAAGGGGTAGACAGGGGGAAGGGGGGGGGATGTGAGTGATGAAGGAGGAGAGGATAGACCATAGGGGGAGAGTGGTCAGATATAACACATTTTCTTTTTTACTTCTTGCAAGGGGCTGGGGTTGGATGGCCTGTCTGGGATCATAGGACCAGGTGGATGCTAGGCCTAAGGGGTGGTAGGGGGGGCTCGAGGCCTCTTGCCCCCAGGGATCTGTCTACTGAGCCACTCAGCTACCCTACAGCAAAGTCAGAGTGAAAGGAGAGAGAAAATATAGTACATGGTTGTGGAGAAATACGAAAGGAGGGAGTTGTGATCAGCAATGTCAACGGTGGAAAATATGTAAGTAACTTTTGCGATGGACTTACCATAAAGAATGTGATCCACCCATGACAGAGTTGTTGGTGTTGGAACACAGACTAAAGCATTATTATCATTATTATTATTATTATTATTATTATTATTATTATTATTATTATTGGGGGGGTACAGGGCAAATGGGGCTGGGTGGCCTGCCTGGGGCCATATAGCAGGGTGATCATTGGGTGTCTGAGGCCAGATTTGGACCTGGGTGCTCCTGGCTCAAGGGCCAATGCTCTGTCCACCACCCAGACACCCCTACTATTATTACTATTTTATTTTATTTTGGGTCTTTTTCTTTCTTTGGTTTTTGCAGGGCAGTGGGGTTGAGGTAGCTTGCATGTCACACAGCTCGGTGATTGTTGGGTGTATGAGCCGGATATGGGCTCAGGTGCTCCTGGCTCCAGGGCTGGTGCTCCATCCATTATGGCTACCTGGCCATACCTACTATTATTACCATTATTTTATTTTAATTTTAATTTTTTTCTCTCCCCTTCACTTTATCACTCAAGTGAGTCTATATTTTTTGGGGGGAGGGGGTATTTTGTTTACTCTTAAGAGTATTTTATTAATGTATAAAAAAAATTTGTACAAAATGAGAATAAATATTAAATATAAAAAAGTATTTTTCTTCTGATTATAATGTATTCTCTCCTCATATTCCCCTTTTAGAATTCCCAACTTCCTTCAATACTCAATTCAAGGGGCAGCTAGATGGCAGAGTGGATAGAACACCGGCCCTGGAGTCAGGAGTACCTGAGTTCAAATCCAGCCTCAAACACTTAATACTTATCTAGCCGTGTGGCCTTGGGCACGCCACTTAATCCCATTTCCCTTGCAAAAAAAAAAAAAAAAAACCTAAAAAAAAAAGAAAAAGAAAAAATACTCAATTCAAGTACCACATCTTTTACTGGAGGTCCTTTAAAAAAATTAAAATTATTTCCAAAGATCAATTGATGAAGTATACTATCCACTTTATGATAAAGTCATGGTCAACAGTGTTGAAGAAAATGTTTAGGGTTTTATTTTCCTTTTTAATTGGGACTGGGGAAGGAAGGAATATAGAGAGAAAGTAAATGCTTGCTAACTGAAACTAGGACAGATTTTTTTTAAATTACTTTGTACTTATATATGATGTCATTCTGCTCCACCAACCCCCCTTCTCCAAGTTCCTTGAAAGCATGGACTGTTTTTATTTCTTTTTTTTAAAGTTCATATATCCTTAGGGACTGGCAAAATCTTTATACACAGTAGGCACATGAGGAATGGTTTCGTTTTTTTCAAAGCTGTCCCTGAAATATCATTTTTAACTTTAATTTGCCAATATTGAAAAATCAGAGAATGGAGAGAAAACAAAGGATTATTTTCCCCTAAGATAGGATAGAAAGCATGAAAAGTAAGAAGATTAACTATGGTAAAAGAAAATTTTCATTTTAAAAATATTAGCTACAATAGCTAACATTCCACTAATTGTGAATTTAGGTCCACCGAATGGATACTTTTAGCTAAAAGAGATCTCAAAGATGATCCAGTCTTAAGGCTTTTTTATCTTTTGTGTGTAATGAATCCCTTTGGCAGTCTAGTAACCCCTTCCCAGACCATTTTAAAATGCATAAAATACATAAGACAAAGGAAACTAATAAAAAAAATTAAAGTTATCAAAAGATAAATCCATATACTTCAGATTAGTAACCCCTAATTACCTTATTTGGAAGCTGAGGTTGAAAGTGGTGAAATGACTGATCCAAGGTTACTCAGATATAGTCAATAACATAGTCAGAACTAAACAACAATGCCCAGCTATGCTGCCTTTCTTGCTTCTTTAGAAACTTATCAAAGCTTATACTACTTAGTAGCAGATCTATAATTAAGACCCAAAGGTCTTTCTATTACAGTCTTTTTATCATTTAATTTAATTAAAGGCCTTATGCTCTTTCTCGCCTATTGGAAATACTGAGGAATTTAGATAAGGATAAACTAGTAAGTGATTTATATAATAACTTAGGAGATACTGTGAAAAAAATAAGCTCAAAGCAAGTTATTTAAAGCATATAAAAGTATGTAAGCATGTTTTATTCTTGCACACAACTTAGTGGAAATTATGCTTCCATGGGAATTGGGGAGAAGGGAGAAATGTATTTTATTACAGATTTCTTAAAAGAAAGAAAACAAATAGTTTGGTATAAAACAAATTTTTATTTGGGAAAAGAAGATGAAAGGACAGATTTCTTCAGGTTCATGTCCAAATTTGTCTTATTCAAATATACTTAATACATTACCTGAAAGACAAGCTAAATTTCTAAGTCTATGAATAATACTAAATTCTTCAAGAGACAAACAATAAAAAGGCCAAAGAAAGATTCTTACTATTTTGTATAAGGAAGCAAAGAGGTACTGAAATGCAGTAAATAAACTTTAATGTGATATATGGATGGTAATAAAATTTAAAATTTTTTAAACCCAATCTCATATATATGTATGTGTATATACATATATATGTGTGTGTGTGTGTGTGTGTGTATATTATATATATAAATTTAAAAATACAAACTATATTAAAATAAAGGACTCTGAGACAACATTATGACCTAGGCAAAGTTAGACCCAGCTGCTACTGTGGATTATTCCCTGTCAACTAATGTTAATGAATTAAAAAAAGAACCCAAACCATCCCCCAACAATAAGTTGACAAAAGGATATGCATAAACCATTCTCAAAAGAACTGCAAGCTATTAATAGCCATTGAGAGTATGTTCTAAGTCACTAATAAGCCAATATAGCCAAAGATGTGAATAGTCCATGTTGGAAGGGTTGGGGAAAGAAATACAGCTGTAGAAGGACTTAATCATTCTGAAAAGCAATTTTAAATTACGAAAAGTGACCAAAATGTCCACACTAGTCAATAGACATGTTTATGTACCCTAAGGAGATCAATTACAAAAAGGAAGTTTCTGCTTGGTCAGTTAACAAGCATTTATTAAGCACTTAAAATATGCCAAAAAGTATGCTAAACATCTGAGGTACCAAAAAAAAAAAAGCAAAAACTGTGCCTGACTTTCTAAGACCACACAAAAAAACTGACGCAAAAGCTACATATGAGTGTAAAGAGAATATAATCTGCGATACAAAGGAGTAGCAAGTGGAGGTAGGGAGGGAGGAAGAGAGACAGAGAGAGAGAGAGAGAGAGACAGACAGACAGACACACACACACACACACACATACACATCAGAAAAAACCTCCTGCAGAAGGTAACATTGAGACTAGAAAGCAGTGAGGAAAGCCAGGAAGCAGAGCATTCCAGAAATGAGGGACAAAGAGGACAGGACTATATCATGTCTGAGGAACTGCAAGAAAGCCAGCCTCACTGGATTATGGAATTAAGTGGAGGGGAGAACACCTAAAAGATAGACAGGGCCAGATTGTGAAGGACTTTAAAAGCCAAATAGAACATTTTATATTTGATCTTAGAGGTAAACAAACTCTTAAAAGAAAAACTGAACAATCTGTAGCACAATTTTAATGTTCAACCATATAATATGCACTCTAAAATGAGTACCATTTACTGAATTCTATATTGCAATGAAATTCCAAGTCAGAATTAATAATAGCTGATATTTAATATAGCCCATTCAGGTTACAAGATAGTTCCCATTTGAATTGAAGAAGGAAATAAAGAATTATGCCTATTTTAGAGATAAAGAAATTGAGACTCAAAGAGGTTAAGTAAAATACAGTAGAAAGAGCCTTGAATTTGGAGTCCAAAAGTTTAAGTTTTAAATCCTGGTTATTTCACTTGCTTTTAAGTGAATCTTCTTGTCACTTCAGTCAATGCAAAGGTTGGACTAAAAGAATTTGAAGTCCTTTTCAGCTCCAAATTTATGACCATAAAGGTTGTCCAGACAATCAGTTTTCTTTCTCCAGACAAGAACTTCAGGGCTTCTTATTCCAAATCCGATGTTCATTCATTACTCTTAACCACACATCCACATCCAGCTATGATTGTACTTATCCAGTACTTATTATCTATTACATGCCAGGTATTGTCTTAGGTGTTGAGGCTACAAATACAAAGAATGTAAAAAAATTCTACTAGCCATTCTAATGGGAAGAACAAAGACAATTACCAAAGTACCAGAGTTCCTGTAATGTCTATATTACATAGACAAATTGCTGCATTATGCAATTCTATTTTACCTAATGAATTTTAAGTCACCTACATTCTAAAAGAGAAAACAACAAGCCAGTTATGTTAACTTTAATGCACCATACTGTGTTCTCTGCTCTTGCCGCTAAGCCCTGAACTCCATGGCACCAAAAAAAGTGAAAGAAAA
This sequence comes from Macrotis lagotis, assembly GCF_037893015.1. NCBI lineage: Eukaryota > Metazoa > Chordata > Mammalia > Peramelemorphia > Peramelidae > Macrotis > Macrotis lagotis. Next base: position 263,028,334 of record NC_133661.1, on the reverse strand, counting down.
AGAATGGACAGGGGGCGGCTAGGTGGCGCAGTGGATAAAGCACCGGCCCTGGAATCAGGAGTACCTGGGTTCAAATCTGCTCTCAGACACTTAATAATTACCTAGCTGTGTGGCCTTGGGCAAGTCACTTAACCACATCTGCCTTGCAAAAAAAACCCTAAAAAAAAAAAGAGAAATAATGGACAGGCCTGAGAAAGGAGACCTTTACCACACCAGCAGTCCCTGAAGTACTACCAGTCAGTTCCCAGCCCCACCATTTAGGTCTGTCCTCCCTACTCTATGCCTATGTCTGGCTTCCACACAGAATGAGCAAGGAGTGCATTTCAGGAATGGGAATAGAGCCATCACAAAGAAACAGAGACATAAGATATGTATAAGGAACAAAAAGAAGACCAGTGTAAACTGGATCACAAAGTAGGAAGGGGTGGGGGTGATAATGTTCATTAATGATGAAAAATGGGGCAAGTTTGAAGGTTTCCAAAAGTTAAAAATGAGTTTATATTTTATCCTGGATGCAGCAGGGAATCACTGAAGTTCATGGAGTAAGTTCAGTAAAAGGCACTTAAGGAAAATCACTTTGACTATAGAACAGTAGACAAGAGAATGAAGGGACCTGAGGAATGAAAACCAATTAGGAGGGTATTTCAATAATCTGAGCACAAGGTACTTAGAGTCTGAACTAAAGTAGTAGCTGGATGAAAACAGAGGTGGGGTCATATGTGAGATGGGAAAATAGAAACAACAAGATATGATAACTGACTGTATATGTGGGATGAGGAAGTGTGAGGAATCAAGGATGATGCCAAGATTAAAAATGTAGGAGACTGTTAGAATAGTAGTTCCTTCAACAAAAAAGTTTGGAAGAAAGATGTATTTTGCAATGAGTTTTGTTTTAGACATGCTAAGTTTAAGATGTCTCTGGGAAGAGCAGCTAGGTGGTGAAATGGATAGAGCACCAGCCCTGGAGTCAGGTGTACCTGGGTTCAAATCCGGCCTCAGACACTTAATAATTGCCTAGCTGTGTGACCTTGGGCAAGCCACTTAACCCCACTGCCTTAAATAGATAAAAAAAATTTTAAAAGATATCTCTGGGACATTCAACAGGCAGTTGGTGATACAGTCTGAAGTTCAGTAGAGAGATTGGGTCTGGATATATACCATCCTATGCTGAAGGTGTGTGTGTGTGTGTGTGTGTGTGTGTGTGTGTGTAGATAAGAATTAAAGCTACAGGAACTTATGAGATCAACTAGAAGGAAAATGTAAAGAGAGGAAAAAAGGAAACCAAGAGAATAACCACAGTTATGAAGCATGATCTGGATAATACAATATCAAAGGAGACTGGAATAGGAGAAATTAGATGGGTAAAAGTTAAGAGTGGGCTCAACCAAAGTCCAGAAGGGAAAGAGTATTCTAGTAATACCAAAAATTGTAGAGAGAATAAAGGCTGAAAAAAACTATCAAATTTTCCTATTAAACTGGAAAGAGTACTTTCATCAGATGAATAATGAGGTTAGAAGGCAGAATTGCAAAGGGTTGAGGACTGAATTACAGGAAGTATAAGTATAGTGAAGTATAGTTTTTTCTCCCAAGAAAGGGAGGAGAGACAAAGTATGATAGATAGCAAGTGGAGACTGTAAGTTCTAGTGACAGTCTTTTTTAAGGATGGGGTTAAACCTGAAAATATGGAAAGAACCAATGAATAGTTGGTTGAAGATTACAGAGTGGGAGATGACTGAAAAAATAATCTGCTGGAGATCACAAAGGGATGAGTTCAAAGGTATGTGTTTAATCTTGGGTTTGATTTTTTTGGCAGAGAAGAACTACCTCACATTTTCAGAAGTTGGAGGAAAGAAAAAAAATGAATTGATATCAAGGACTTCTGACTTTAAGAGGTGGAAAGAAGGAGCTGCCCTGATTTCAACTTTCTCAGTGAAGTAAGGCAAGATCTTTAGTTGGTGAGAAATGGAAGAAGAAAATGAGGAAAGAAAAGAAAATTTGGAATGATAAAAGTTAAGATACAAATCACTTCTTCTAAGATACTTCTATAATACATGCAACTTGATTAGAAATTATACATCATATTCAAAATAGCAACTAATTCAATGAAACATAAAAAAATTATAAAAATCATAATGAACATTGTTGGAAGAGTTGTAGGAAATCTGGGGCACTATTACATTGTTGGTGGAGCTGTGGACTCATCCAACCTTTCTGGAGAGAAATTTGGAACTACACCCAAAGGGCAACAAAAATGTGCATACAATCACTTGTACAAAAGTATTCATAGCAGCCCTGTTTATGGTGGCAAAGAATTGTAAATCAAGTAAATGTCCTTCAATTGGAGAATGGCTCAGCAAACTGTGGTATATGTATGTCATGGAACACTACTGTTCTATTAGAAACCAGGAGGGATGGGAATTCAGCCTGGAGGGATTTGCATGAACTGATGCTGAGTGAAGATGAGCAGAACCAGAAAAAAACTGTGCACCCTAAAAACAACATGGGGGTGATGATTAACCTCAATGGGCATGCTTACTTCATCTGTGCAACAATCAGGTACAATTTGGGGGTATCTGCAATGGAGAATACCATCTGTATCCAGATAATGAATCGTGAAGTTTAAACCAAGTTCAAGGACTGTTCCCTTTAATTTAAGAAAAAAACACCTGATATCTTGTTTTTCTGATCTTGTTATCTCTTATACTTTATGTTTCTTCTTTAAGGATATGATTTCTCTCTCATCACACTCAATTTGGATCAATGCACAACATGGAAACAATGTAAAGACTGACAAATTGCTTTCTGTGGTGGGGTGAGGGGAGGGAAGTAAGATTGGGGGAAAATTGTAAAACTCAAAATAAAATCTTTAATCAAAAAAAAGAATTCTAAAAATCAAAGTTATTAACAAATATTAATCCAAAAAAGGGTAACTTTTTGATTTTCTTCTCCTTCCCAAAATTGTTCAAAGCCTAGAGCTCTAAAGAAACTAATTAGGTGAATGGAATCTTATCTTTCATAAGTGAGAATGGGGGAAAAAAATCTCAAAATAGCTGTGACTTACAGGAAGTAAGAAAATATAAAAATTTAATTATATAAAAATAAAATCTTTTCTAAAAAGAAGTTTTGGATTTGGTTTTTTTTTCTGGAAAGCTATATGGATTGGGAGGAGGGGAAGAAATCTTTACATTAAACATTTCTGATGAAAGCATGATGGCCACAATCTATAAGAAACTGATATAAATGAATAATGGAAAGACATCTTCTAATAAAATAGAGATATGATCAAACATTTATTAAGCAAAAAGGAACTTACAATCTAATGGAAGAGACAACATGCAAGTAACTATACACAGACAAGTCATATACAGGCTATAAATTGAGAGAAATCAAGAGAGGCTCTAGAATTAAAGAAGAATGGGAAGAAAGTGAGTTTTTTTTAATTTTGAATTTGTAGGAGGATATGAATGGGAGATGAGGAAGAGCATTCCAAGCATATAAGGAAAGCTAGTGAAAATGCCTGAAGTCAAGAGGTGGATGGAGTATGTTGCTCCAGAAAAAGCAAGGAGCCAGTATCACTGGATTCCAAAGTCTGAGAAGATATAAAATGTTAGAAAGTGGAAAGCTAAAAGTTAAAAGAGTGAAGATCCTGGAATACAAAAAGATTTTTTTTATGTTTCATATTGGAGATAAAAGGCAGCCCCTGGAATTTAATGAAGGGAGATGGAGAATGACATGGTCCTACCTGCACTTTAGGAAGATCACTGTGGTAGATAGGTGGAAAAATGGAATGGAGAAGGGAGAGACTTATACCAGAGAGACCAATCAGCAGGTTATTGCAATAATTTCAGTGTGAGGTAATCAGGGTATGCATTCTCGTTGTGGTCAGGAGGATAGGGTATATGTGAAAGATGTTACAAAAGTAAAATCCACCTGCTTTGGTAACAGATTGGCTATGGTGGGGTGAGAAGAGTGAGAAATTGAAGATGACTCCTAGATTGCTGCTAGCCAGGATAACTGGAAGAATGGCAGTACTCTCAACAATCTAGGAAAGTAAGGAAGGGAGGAAAGTTTGACAAAATCAGTTTTGGACATGTTGAGTCAAAACTATTAGCACCCCAAAAAAGGGTTCAATGTCTCTAATAATCAGAAAAATGAAAATGTTTAAAATTCTTATCACCTTATACTCAAATAAACAAAGATTATATGGAATAAAACTCAATGCTGGTTCAACTTTGGAAATTTCTGTCTTCTAAAACAGAACTGCAAACTACTTTTACAAAGCAACATAGGTACAAAAATATTTATAGCCTGTGACCCAGGGATCCTAATTACAAGGTTTATACCCTAAGGACAAAATTGACAAAAAAAAGAAGAAAAGAAAAGAAAAGAAAAGAAAAGAAAAGAAAAGAAAAGAAAAGAAAAGAAAAGAAAAGAAAAGAAAAGGAAAGGAAAGGAAAGGAAAGGAAAGGAAAGGAAAGGAAAGGAAAGGAAAGGAAAGGAAAGAAAAGAAAAGAGAAAAGAAACTTACCCATTAAAAATATTCTTAGCAGCACTATTAATAATAGTAAAAACCCAGAAACAAATTAAGTATTCAGTGACTGGGGAATGGATGAATTACGGCATATAAATAGAATGGATCACTATGATAAAAGAAATTACAAAAATGGAGACTTCAAAGAAATGTGGAAAGAGCTAAAGAAAGAATCAAAAGAAAATTATGCACAGCTTCAACTAGGTAAATAAATCAAGACATTAAACAGTAACAAATTAGTGTTAAATCTATGAGATGATTCTTTTATCACCTTGTTAAATTTAATCCATGCTTTTTTGTTGACAGATAAATAACAAATATACAAATACATGTGCTTATATATGTATATGCATACATATATACATACACACATTTATAATCACTGAATTAAATTTTTAAAAACTTTTGTTCATATGCTTATTTATTGAAGAAATTAAAACATTTTAAAAAGTATGATTTCCATTACTTATTAGAGAAATGCAAATTAAAGCTTCTCTGAGGCACCACCTCACACCTCTCAGACCGGCCAATACAACCAGAAAGGACAATGATCTTTGTTGGAAGGGTTGTGGGAAATCTGGGACACACTGTTGGTGGAGCTGTGAACCCATCCAACCTTTCTGGAAAGCAATTTGGAACTAAACCCAAAGGGCAACAAAAATGTACATACCATTTGATCCAGCAATACCTCTACTGGGTCTATACCCTGAAGAGATAACGAAAAAGGGTAAAAACATCACTTGTGCAAAAATATTCATAGCAAACCTGTTTGTGGTGGCAAAGAATTGGAAATCAAATAAATGTCCTTCAATTGGGGAATGGAGGAACGAACTGTGGTATATGTATGTCATGGAACACTATTGTTCTATTAGAAACCATGAGAGAAATTAATTCAGGGAAGCATGGATGGATCTGCATGAGCTGATGCTGAGTGAGATGAGCAGAACCAGAAAAACACTGTACATCCTAACAGCAACATGGGAGTGATGATCAACCTTGATGGACTTGCTCATTCCATCGGGCAACAATTAGGGACAATTTGGGGCTGTCTGCAATGGAGAGTACCATCTGTATCCAGATAATGAACCGTGGAGTTTGAACAAAGTTCAAGGACTATTTCCTTTAATTTAGGGGGGGAAAAACTGTTATCTTATTGTCTGATCTTGTTATCTCATACTTTGTTTCTTCTTTAACGATATGATTTCTCTCTCATCACACTCAATTTGGATCAATGTATACCATGGAAACAATGTAAAGAATGGCAAATTGCCTTCCGTGGGGAGTTGGGAGGAGGAAAGTAAGATGGGGGGGGGGACGACTATGAAACTCGGGGCGGCTAGGTGGAGCAGTGGATAGAGCACCGGCCTTGGAGTCAGGATTATCTGAGTTGAAACTTGGGAGTCAGGAGTATCTGAGTTGAAATCCGGCCTCAGACATTTAATAATTACCTAGCTGTGTGGCCTTGGGCAAGCCACTTAACCCGGTTGCCTCGCAAAAAAACAAAAACTATAAAACTCAAATAAATAAAATCTTTATTATTCAAAAAAGAAAAAGAAAAATAGACCAGGAGAAATTTCAGTTACTTGCCCCTGTACCAACCCCTAGTGTTCGTATATGTCATTCAAACAATATTCTCACAAAAAAAAGTTATAGCTTTAAAAAAAAGTATGATTTCTAATATTTTAATGGCATAATTCTGAATATACCTTTATGTATAATAGGTACATTTAAAGCTAATTAAAGATTTTCATCTTCACACATTGCATATATACATGTATATACATACAGCAATAAATGATTTAAATCAGTTATAATCCCCTAAATAGAGATCTAAAGTTTTTAAAATGCCACTTAAAAATTATAACACACTATTAAAAAAAACTAACTTTTAGTTGGAGTTCAGAAAACATGCAAACACATTAAAATATTGGCATAAACAAAACTATATTCACTTCAAACAGTTCTCTTACATGTACATGAAAACATTTAGCTGATGGGTATGATTTTAAAGTATAATCACACTTCCTTTTCAAATAAAGGAAATGTTAAACTACTAAGTGTCATAAAAGACTGAAAGCAGGATGATCTTGGAAATAAGGCATCTAGAAAAATCTCACATTATTGACATATGAAAAAATAAACTAGAGTGGTGCAGTGAGTGTTTTGAGTTACAGCCAAAAACAAAATCAAAAAATCCTCTCTTTACCATCTGTAGCCAGATAAGGAGCTGTGGAGTTTGAACAAAGTGCAAGGACTATTCCCTTTAAGTTAGAAAAAAAAAACAAATATCTTATTGTCTGATCTTGTTACCTCCTAGACTTCTCTTCTCTTTAAGGATATGATTTCTCTCTCATCACACCCAATTTGGATCAAGGTACAACATGGAAACAAAGTAAAGACTGACAGAGTGTTTTCTGTGTGGGAATGGGGGAAGGGAAGCAAGATTGGGGAAAGACTGTAAAACTCAAATAATATCTTTAATAAAAATAAATTTTAAAAAAATCCTCTCTTAATAAAAACACTATACTAAGAGTCTATGAAATGCCAAAGAATCCCAACACTTCTCTTCCCCAAGGCTCAGATTATAATATATCAACAAGTAAAGTCTAAGCAGAGGTTCATAACTTTTTCTATGTCATGAACTCCTTAGGCAGTTTTTAGTAAAACCTACAGTTATAGCTCAGGATAATGCTTTTAAGTACACAAAATTAAACATATAATATTATTTCAAAAGGAAACCAATTTTATTGAAATATAGTTATCAAAGTATTTTAAGAGTTCAAAGACTAAAGGAATTCGTAAAAAATGAAAAGTAGACATTTAAAGTTATTAATAGGATTGTTTTTAGATAATTATATAAGGAAACTATCATAACTATCCCAGGAAGTTATTAACTAAGGAGAAAGTAACCTGGACCAGAAATGCAGGAGAACATGTATTCTCGATATTAAACAAATTCATCTCCAAGTATCTAATTATTCAGAGTTCAATTTTTATAAGGTCACCAAATTAGACTAGAACTAGAAGGGACATCACAGAGCAGTGAATTTAAAAAATAAAATCAGTGACTCCGGAGTCAGAGAACCTGGTTCTAATCCCATCTTCTGCAGTTTATTATTTATTTGACCTTGAGCTCCGGGGCCTCAGTTTATTCATCTGTAAAATGAAGGAGTGGGACTTGATGCCCTCTAAGGTCATTTAAGTATAGATCTAGCACTAAGAAGTCATTTAATATAACTCCCTCATTTTATAGATGAGAAAAATGAGGCCCAGAAAAACCTAAGGTCAAACAAGTTAAAAGTAAGGGGCAGAACCAGGTTCTGGATCCCAAACACAGTATTCTTTCCATTGCACCCCACTGCATTCAGTGACCTTGAACATGAGCTCGAGATGACCTTGGAAATAACATCTAGAAAAAATTTCCAGAACCCATGTGAAATAATAAGACCTGGGTTCAATATTGGGAAGTTACTCTCTTTAAGCCCTCACTTCATCATCTGTAAAATGAAGAATTGGATTACACTATCTTTAAAGGTCCCTCTAGCTCCAAACACAAGATCCTATAAATACATGATTTATTACTTCAAGTCTGTTTCATCAACATTACATTATCAATACAAAAACTTGTCACTGACAAATTCTGCAGGAAAAAATTTGCTGAAAACAAGCAAAGATGAGAGAGAAGACTCATTCTTAGAAGCACCATGGTTAGACAATACTATATTCATATTTTAGGTATCTTTTAAGTTGGCAAATGACTTTTACTGTATAACATAAACCAACAGTCTATTCTTCATAACAATAAATGAGATTAGGAAAAATTATTATATACACAATTTGCATTTATAATAATAATCAAACTCAACATTTAAACAAAGACAAATATTTTCAAAAATGATTTTATAATTTAGGTATCAAAAACCTAAAAGGAGAGGTGAGATGAGATAAAACTCCCTCCCATCCCCTGAAAATTATGGCGCTAATATTTAGAAATGATTTTCATTTAAGTCAACTCAAGAATGTGTTAAAACTAAACATTTATTTTATTTTTAATACAGATAAAAGGGGATAAAGTAAAATTCCCTAACAAGAGTTATTTGTATAAAATAGGCTAAGTTGTTAGTTAAGAGTCGAACCAGTTATCAAACTCCAGAAACAGATAATCCTGGCTTTGAGATTTAACAAACCTTGATCGTAGACACTTTTTAATCCCTGAAGTTCAAGCTAGAAACATCAACACTGAAAGCACATAGAAAAGAACTGAAACATGACCTTTAAGACAGTAAGAAGTTAATCCACAGAATTCTACAATCAGAATCAGCATTTATTGCACTCAGAATCAGAAGGCACTGGCAGGACAAGGTTATTTCACTTTACAAAATACAGTTTAGTTTCATTTAGAGAATAATACACCAAATATGATTTAATTCCATCTGTTTCCACAGCAAAGTTTTACTTGATACCTCTTACTTGTATTTGAGAAAGCTCTCCTACAAAGGCTATTAGGCTATACAATTCACCAATGAAGTAATGACTCAGGTGACATAGTAATAAATCCCTCATTTTCATATGGGAAACTGAGACCCAGAACATAGAAGTGATTTGCCTACAGTTATATATAGCAAATTCCAGATTAAAACAAAGAAACACCTGAAGAAGTTGGGTTATTCAAATGTATATAGAATAATTCCAATGGACTAGAAAAAATTTCCATACTTTTCACAATTATAACTTAAAAGAGTGCAAATTTACATACATGCAACTATTTAAGGGATTCATTATCTACACTAATTAGTTGAGGAGCTAGCTATAGTTTATTAGTCACAAAATGGGCTAAAATCCAGGAACACCCCAAGCTTCAACTTCCCTATAATTAATATGGAGGAGTTAGATTAAATGTTTTCTAGGGTCCCTATCAATTCTAAGATTCTTTGTCTAGTTAATGTCTATGTAGAGATGGAATTGAAGGTGACTGAACCTTGTTCGTAAATATGACATTTCTGAAAATCTATTTGTAAATCAAATTTTTATTCACTGTAGCATTTTCATTTAACTGCAATTTCAGAGTTGCTTTATTTTTATTCATTAAATTTCTCTTACACTCTTTCCTGAAAGATAATACATAGAATGGTGTGCTAAGTTCAGCATGAAATATTATTAAAAGTTCATTGTCAAAATGAAGATGAGTGGAGAACAACCATATTGGGTAAGGGTCACTTGAGATCATGCCAAAGGGGATCATAATGGAAAATTCTTTGAGTGAAATCTTCAAGCACTAAAGACAGCATGTGAAAGCTATAGGAGCTGTTCCCAGATAGAAAAGGGGTTTAAAGAGCATGCTTTCCAAAACTATGGAGCACAGGACAAATTTTGGAATAAGCAGCATAAAGCATGTGACAGAGAAATAATTCGAAGTCCATGCTGTCCTCCCTCTTATAAATGAATGTTGATGGGGTAAAGAATGAAGTATTCCTTAAAAATGAAAGGTTTCACTGCAACCAAGATCAAAAGAAATGTAGTAAACTGGGAAACAATCATTACAACTTATGTTTCTGACAAAGGACTCATTTCTAAATTATACAGAGAACTGAGTAATATTAAAAAAAAAAAGACCTTCCCCAATTGACAAATGGTCAAAGGATATGCAAAGGCAATTTACAGATGAAATCAAAGCAATTCATAGTCATATGAAAAATTGCCCTAAATCATTACTTACTAGAGAAATGCAAATTAAAAGCTTCTCTGAAGTACCACTCAAACCTCTCAGATTGGCCAATGACCAGAAAGGATAATGATCATTCTTGGAGGTTGTGGGAAATCTGGGACACTATTACACTGTTGGTGGAGCTGTGAACTCATCCAGCCTTTCTGAAGAGAAATTTGGAACTACGTCCAAAGGGCAACAAAAATGTGCATACCCTTTTGACCCAGCAATACCACAACTGGGTCTATACCCTGAAGAAATGATGAAAAAGGGTAAAAACATCACTTGTACAAAAGTATTCATAGCAGCCCTGTTTGTGGTGGCAAAGAATTGGAAATCAAGTAAATGTCCTTCAATTGGGGAATGGCTTAGCAAACTGTGGCATATATAAGTATGTCATGGAACACTATTGTTCTATTAGAAACCAGGAGGGATGGGAATTCAGGGAAGCCTGGAGTAATTTGCATGAACTGATGCTGAGTGAGATGAGCAGAACCAGAAAAACACTGTACACCCTAAAAGCAACACAGGGGTGATTAACCTTGATGGACATGCTTATTTCATCAGTGCAACAATCAGGGACAATTTGGGGCTGTCTGCAATGGAGAATACCATCTGTATCCAGATAATGAACCGTGGAGTTTGAACAAAGTTCCAGGACTATTTCCTTTAATTTAGGGGGGAAAAAACTGCTATCTTATTGTCTGATCTTGTTATCTCTTTATACTTTATGTTTCTTCTTTAAGGATATGATTTCTCTCTCATCACACTCAATTTGGATCAATGCACAACATGGAAATAATGTAAAGATTGACAAATTGCTTTCTGTGTGTGGGTGGGGGGAGGGAAGTGAGATTGGGGGGAAAATTGTAAAACAAAATAAATAAAATCTTTAAAAAAAAATGAAAGGTTTCCAGATTAAAAAAAAAAAACAAAAAGAAACAGAATCTAAATAAAATGATTGTATGTAAGGAAACTGAAAGATGTAAGAATGTGGCAAAGAAGACAAGAATAAGGACCAATGAATACTTGGGAATTAGGGCATAGGAACCAAATTTGTAATTTTACTGGGATAGAAACGCCTTTATCAAAAATACTAATACTGCCCTCTTCTAGAGGTGCCACAGGGCTGGAAAATAAAGTTGTCCCAGTGTTCAAACTAAAACTGAGAATTTGAGACCTATGAAGTAATTAGTCTGACTTCTATTCATGGTAAAATTCTAGAATGCATTATATAGGAGTGGTTAGTAAGCATTTCAAATAAATAACCCTAAGCACCAAGTCAGAATAGGTCATGATACCCACCTCACTTCCTTTTCTGACAGGTAACTCATAGATCTGAGGAATACTGTATATATAGTTTATCTAGATTTAAGCAAAATACTTGACAATTCTCTCCTGTTATATCCTTGGTGAAAATAAGAGATATGGGCTGTACCCAAAAGGTAGTCATTAATGAGTCAAGAATATTCCAGTAGTTTTTCAGAGGTTTGTTCTTGACCTGTGGATTTTTATCAGTACTTAAATAAAGGAATAGATAGTAATATTTATCAAATCTGCAGTTGAAACAAAGCTAGGAGCAAAGGCTAACCAGTTTACTATATAACAGTCAAGACAAGGAGTTCTCAAAAAACAGTAACACTGGGACAAGTATAACAAGATGAAATTTAGTAGGGGAAAAATTTCAGGTTCTCTTACTTAGGTTTAAAATCAATTTTAGACAAGTAAGACAGGAAGAGAGGAGTATACTAGCCAAGAGAAGCTAAGAGTAATCTTAAGACTTCAGATCTAGAATGAGGTAGGTGGAAAGTTCCACTGCACTCTCTTTTGTTTGTCTGTATCTAGAGTATTCAGTCCCAAGGCACCATATTTTAGGATGGGTATGAAGGCAAAAAATATCCAGAAGAAAACAATTAGGATAATAAAGGTTCTCAGGAAATCAGGATTAGACTTGAGAAAATTTAAGCAACATCTGAAGGGCCATAATGTGAAACTGTATTTAAAATTGTAAATTGCCCCCTGGAACAATATACAAAAGACAGAGAGAGGAACATTTAGGTTCCATGCAGGGAAAACTTAACAATGAAAATTTAGAAGTTAGAAAGTTAGAAGACTTTCAGGAATGGTAAAGCATGGGTTCTTGTACCTTCCAGTTTTAAGGTACTGTTATTCTGTTCTATCAAGTACAATAGTTCATTTTATTATAGATCACTTTCTAGAAAAAGAAGAGATGTTAGAAATCTTATACTTTTTAAAATTTTAAAAATAAGGAAACTGAGGCCTAAGGAGGTTGAGGGATTCAGATCCTATGTTCTTTATTTGCACCATAAGCATTTCTGAATGGATTTTTAACCTCTTTTTTGTGTCATGTACCCTTTTGGTAATTAATTCAAGTAAATGTTAAATTTCAATTAGAGGTCAGTGAAAAAAAGTAATTTTTTTTCTGACCAGGTTTATAAATCCCCCAAATTTCTTGATTTATAGATTCCCCCAATCTATCTTCAGATTTCTTGGAGGTCCATAAACTCTAGGTTAAGAATCTGTGATCTAAAGAAATCTTTTAGTAAAGAAGACAACCCTTTATATGATTCAAATATAAAAAGTTATATAGATTTGAAACTATCCCAGCATTTTAAGGCTGATGCCCAATTTTATGTTAATTTCTTAATCATAACTTTACCTACAAGGCCATAGCACTAGGAAATATGGTCCAGTCAATGCATTGCTCTTTGCACTAAAAACCAATGCAGAAAATAGGGTCATTTCATTAACTAGGTTCCAGTACCAGGAGATCTGCATAGAGGGTCTAAATTCAGAGTAATTTTCAATATCATTCTAGAGTTTATTAGACATAGAGCAATGAATGGAGCCAACTCCAGATTAGGGAACAAGGAAAAGAGAAAGTAGCTAACTGAAGAGTGAATCCAGAATGTAACACTAGAAGTTGAGAAATAAGCCAGAAATTAAGGCAGAAGGTGGGTCTTTTTTTTTAAGCTACTGAAAGGCAATGGGATTAAGTGACTTGCTCAAGGCCACACAGCTAATTACCTAATCATTAAGTGTCTGAAGCCAGATTTGAACTCAGGTACTCCTGACTCCAGGGCCGGTGCTCTATCTACTGCGCCACCTAACCACCCCAAGGTCTTAATATCAAGCAAACTATTTAGAACATCAGAATATTGGCTGTAAAGAGGACAGGCCCAAACAAAGTCTACCTATCTTAACACAGTACAAAACTTCAATCCAAGAACACACTGAAAATATACATAAACAGACAGCACCAAACAGAATGAAAAAATATTAAAGGACAGGAAAAAACCAAAAATTAAATACAGAAAAGGATAACCTGACATTGACAAGTAGAACAAAAGTGGCTAGAAGAAATAGACAGCAAAAAGCAAGGAGTGAGGAGAAAGGGGAAATCTAGAAGATGAATAGATGGGAGAATTAGAACAAATGGTAGAAAATCTTCAACAATAATGACAATAATGAAATAGAACAAACAGAATTTCATGACTCCAAAGGACAACAAGAAATAGTAAATCAAAGCTGTTGGGTTTTTTAAATAATTAGAAGAAAATATAAGTCCTTTACTACCAAAAGTAACTAACCTTTTAAAAATCATCGAACCTCCAAAAAAATATGACTAAATAAGAAAAAAAACCTGGATCAAGCAATGAAAATTACTCAGATCAAAGACAGCCAAGAGACTAAAATAAAAGCAGGAAAAAAAAATCTACTGATCACCTGCAAAAAATTCAGTATCACACACCAAGGAATGCCCCAAATTCAAAACGTTCAAAGAATAACTTATACTGTAAAACAATGTATACAAGGGGAGAGATGAAATTTTAGGAAAAGTAGAGCTTTGCAAGAATTCTTGTTGAAAATACCAAGGCTGGATAGAAATTGAAATGCAAAGACATGCAGTAAGGAAAATCTAGAAAAGGAAAAGCATTTCACCAACTGCAAGGGAATAAACGATGATATGCCTATGCTCTATTTTAGAGAGGAAAAAAAACCAAGTATCTCTTCAGAATCTTGAAGGATCAGAGAAGGAATCAAAATAAACCAAATGTGTTTAGATGTCCACTTGTATTGGTGGGGAAAGTAATTGATTAGGAAAGAAATGAGGAAAAGGGAGAAGGAATTTACGATTTCACATTAAAGTAGTACCCAAGAAGTATACAAACATGGAAAAAAGGGATGGAGTATCAGGCATCACATGCCCTCACTCTTATGAATTGTACTGAAGAGGGTTGAACACACACAAATAATTTGGTGTAGAAATTCATTAATTTCAATGAGGAACTGACAGGGAAAGAAAGTATAAAGCTGAGGGAAAAAGTAAAACAATAAAGTTTTGCCTCTGATGGGGGGTTAAAGAGAAAGAACATCTAAGAACTTGAGCTTGGGGTCTAGTTTTGGGCAAGAAATAGGAATAAATCATTTCAATTATTGATTATTTGTGTTATTTCCCTTTTCTTCTTGTACCCTCTTATTTTTTGTTAAGAGGAGGCCAAGAGGAAAAGTGGAAGAAGGATAAGAGGATTTGAAGAAAAGAAATACACTTAACAATTGTAACCATGAAAGAAACGAACTTTCACATAAAATATAGCTGCAGCAGATCAGAAAACAATCCAGAAGCAAGGAGGTGGAGCCAAGATGGCAGCCTGAAGGCAACATTTCCCAGAAACTCCTTCCCCAGTAAACTCCAAAAGCTGTCAAAGTATGACTCTAGCCAAAATTTAGAGGGGCAGAACCCACAGAAAAACTGAATGATATATTTTCCTAATCCAAGATAACTTAGAAGTTCCATGGGCAAGGTGTGTTTCACCAGGACCTGGGGTTGGAAAAAAGCCCCCTGGCCACAGCTCAAGATCACCTAGAACAGTTTGAAGGGGAGAAGAGAGAACTCTGCTGCACCAAAGTGAGTGTGGAGTGAGGAGCACCAGCCTCAGATCAGCCCTGCTGCAAGAACCTGCAGTAGGAATCTGGGGAAACCAGCCTGCACCTCCAAAACACAGCCCACAAATGGTAAGGGGGTCAGGGGAGACTGCAGAAATCTCTCTGCTCTCCCTGGGGCACTACTCTGTTGTTTGACCACACTCAGATCCAGGTTGCCGTTTGGCCTTCCATACTAAGATATTAGGGACCCTCCTCACAGCTCCAGGGCAGAGGGGGAGTGCCTGTGGTCATCTACATATCAAAGCACAGGCAAGAGAACATAAGACCTTGGAGGAAAAAAGGTCCCAGTATGATGTCCCAAACCCCCCCCACAAAGAGGGTGTCCGAATAATATTCAAAAACTCAGCACCCCAAAACCAGGCACAGGCAGGAGAAATAAGTGAACAGAGAAAAAAAGAGGGACACCATTGAGAAATTCTTTGTTTATGATCCCAAGAAGGATCAAAATACTCAACCTGAGAATGAGGAAGCACAAGCTCCTGCATCTAAAGACTCCAAGAAAAATGCAAGTTGGGCTCAGGCTATGACAGAACTCAAAAAAGATTTTGAAAATCAAGTAAGGGAGATAGAAGAAAAATTAGGAAAAGAAATGAGAGAGATGCAGGAAAAACATGTTGGGATACCTGAAAGTCATGATCAGGAAAAGAACCTTGACATCATTTTCAAAGAATTACTACAGGAAAATTGCCCTGATATCCCAGAAGCAGAGGGCAAAATAGAAATGGAGAGAATCCACAGATCCCACCAAGAAAGAGATCCCAAAAAACCAACCCCCAGGAATATTATAGCCAAGTTCCAGAACTCCCAAGTCAAAAAGAAAATATTACAAGCAGCCAGAAGGACACAATTAAAATATCATGGAGCTGCAGTCAGGATCACACAGGACTTAGCAGCAACTACATAAGGGCTCATAGGGCTTGCAATATAATATCCCAGAAAGCAAAAGAGCTCAGAATACAACCAAGAATCAACTACCCAGCAAAACTGAACATCCTCTTCCAGGGGAAAAGATAGACTTTTAATGAAACAGGGGAATTTCAAATGTTCCTGTTGAAACAACCAGAGCTGAACAGGAAGTCTGACCTTCAAATACAGGACACAGGTGAAAACATAGAGAGTGGAGGAGAAGGGTAAAACATGAGGGACTTGATTATGAACTGCATGTATTCCTGTGTAGAAAAATGATACTGATAATACTCATATGAACCTTCTCATTTAATAGAGCAGGTAAAAGGAGCTTTTATAGATGAAGCACAGGAGAGAGTTGAATTTGAAGATATATATTGCAAAAATAGATCAATGGCTAAAATGGAAATGTACTGGGAGTAAGAGAAAGGAGAGGTAAAATAGGCTAAGATATTTCATATTTTATACACACACACACACACACACACACATTTACAACGAGCTTTTTCAATGATATGGAAGGGGGAAAAGCAAGGGGGCATCAGAAATGACTCAGAGAGGAAACAGCATACACACTCAATAGGGTAAAGACATCTAGAGTAAAAAGGAGAGAAGGGGAAAAGGGGGAAGGGGTGATAAAGAGGGTAGATCATAGGAGAGAATAGTCAGATATAACACATTTTCTTTTTTACTTCTTGCAAGGTGCTGGGATTGGGTGGCCTGTCCGGTACCACATATTTTAGTAATGTATAAAAAAAAATCACTTGTACAAAATTATTCATAGCAGCTCTGTTCATGGCGGTACAGAATTGGAAATTAAGCCAATGTCCTTCAATTGGGGAATGGCTTAACAAAATGTGGTATATGTATGTGATGGAACATTACTGTTCTATTAAAAGCCAGGAGGGGTGGGAATTCAGAGAAGCCCAGAAATATTTGCATGGACTGATGAACAGAACCAGAGGAACACTGTAGATCCTAACAGCAACATGGGGGTGATGACCAACCTTAATGGACTTGCTCATTCCATTGGCACCAACAATCAGGCACAATACTTTATTTTTCTTCCTTAAGGATATGATTTCTCTCTAATCACATTCAACTTAGATCAATGTATACCATGGAAACAATGTAAAGACTAACAGACTGCCTTCTGTGGGGGGATGGGAGAGAGAAGCAAGATTAGGGGGGGAAATTGTAAAAAAAATTCAAAGTAAAAAAAAATTCTGAAAAAAAAAAGAATCCAACAATGTGTTGTTTAAAAGAAATACACTTTAAACAAAGATTCACACAAAATTAAAATGAATCAATATGGCAGAATTTTTGCTTCAGGTAAAATTTTAAAAGCAGACTAATCATGCCTCAGTCAAGGAAGTATTATAAAAACAGACATAGTTGAAAAAATATCAAGGAAACTGCACCATACTTAAAAGGCACCAAAGATAATGAAATATAATAACATCAATGGCATAACACCTAATTTATTATAGGAAAAAAAACGGCAAGGAGCAAAAGGGAGTACAATATGCCCTTTCAGAACCAGACAAATCTAACAAAAAGATATTTAAGTTAAGGACCTGAATAGCATTTTCTAAAAATTAGATAGGACAGGATTTCTTAAAATTAATCAATGTAAATAAAAAATAAAAACCTATGTACTCCTAAACTATGCATGGCACTTTATAAAAAACAAGGCATAAATGTCTCAAAATACAGAAGAGCAAAAATATTAAGCACATACTTTACAAACCACAATCCAATAAAAACTAAAATCAATAAAAAGTTTTTAAAAAGGAATCAAATTGCAAAAGGCTCAGTTCAGTTATTTTCTCAATGTAAGTTTTCCTGATTTCCATTCCAAAGTATTCTTTCCCTCCTCAAATATTCACTAGACAAATGAGAGACTGTTAGATAATGAATGATTAAGAGTCTTAGACCTGAAGTCAGGAAGAACCAAGTTCAAATTTCACCTCAGGTATTTGCCTACCTGTAATTGTTTGACCCTCAATGACACGTTCTCTCTACTCTAGGCTTTGTTTTCTCATCTGTAAAATGCAGACAATAATAGTTTCACAGTGGTTTTGAGGAAAAAATGAGATATGTAAAGAGTCCCATATAAATGTAGGACACTCTCAAGATCTTTCCTTTGCCCCTACTACATTCTACCTTGAATTACTTTATCAAGCTGGAAAAGCTTCAAATGCAGGTCAGGTAATTGCTGATAGCATTGAAAACCAAAATTAAGTAGAGCAATAGTAATAAGAACAACAAGTGGTACTAAATGAGTTCAATACAACCCAAGTTCCTGAAAGAACTGAGGATGTGATTAGTGTAGACCTTTGAAAGACCTTGAAAAATAGAAGAAGTGTCACAAGACTGAAGGATATAATCTGTTGTACTGACTTTTAAAATAAGTGAAACAATTATAAAGTATGCAAACTATAAATAGAAAAGTGATACCTCTTTTTCCTCCTCCCTCACTATAAACTCCTTAAGGAGAGGGACTATCTTTTGCCCTTTTTTGTTCCCCCAGAACCAAAGCACAATGCCTGGCAGAGGTTCTTAATAAATGCTTATTGATTTACTTACTGAATTTTAAAGCTGATCTCTAGCAAGAGTTCCTTGCTACAGTGGTAGGTATATCAAAGATGTAGACAAGAGTCAAATAAATCCTTAAAGGCTAGGACACTGAGTCAAATATAATTAAATGAAATTTAATAGGGACAAATATAAAATTCTTGGGTTAAAAAAAATCAATCATATAATTCTTTGGATAGGTACTGAGCAAAACCTACAATTGAATAGGAAGATGAGATCAAGACTGCATTTTGAAAATTATGCTTTCAGTTCTAAGTTGTCTCCTACAAAAGCTCATCTCTAATACCTCCTGGTTATGTATAATAAAGTCAAACTAAAAGTATATCAAATGATAACAGAAAGATGTATTTTGGAGCATAAGGTTTAGACTTTTAGTCTAAAGGTATAATGGATATAATCAAAAGATATGAATATTTAGAAACGGTGGTGGATCAGTGACATAACAAAAATGGCTATTAATAGAAGAGAACTAGTGCTACACTGGTATTAAGAGTCAGAGTCAAAGAAAGACTTTCAGTGTGTTACATAAATTATGAAAGGCATGGATAATCACATGATGAGAAGGTATGAAGGGACTACACTTTATACTATTAGAATCCACAGACCCAGCTAATTAAGATAGGGTCTTGGGTTTCTTTTAGGAATTGTCTGCAGACGAGCTATTCTTGTCTGAATTGGATATGCTTATTAAGGTGTACTGTGCAGTCATTTTTTAAGTATTACTGGCTGAGAATTTTAAAACTAAATTTAGTTTAGGAGGTTTCTAGTTACAGGAGAAACTAAAGGCTAATCTATTTTCTCTTAAAACAGTTACAGTACCAACAACAGCTGTGAAAAGATTTTAAGCCACTGTAGCTCTAGCCTTCTTTAAAAATTACCTAGGGACTTTCCAACATTTATAACAATTTCTCTCAGTTGAGACTCTCACAATATTATTTTTTCTTATTTTTTTCACAATATTAATTTTGTTGACTTATTTACTAGTGGCAAAGTTTATTAAATTTTTGTTTTTCAGTGTGGTATAATCCAGGAGTATCAATCTCAAATGCAAAGAGATCACTAATAGGTCTCCTGCTGACTTAGAAAAACAAATTAATGTTATCTATGTTGCATTATATTTTTATTTATTTTGTTACATTTTATTACAATTACATATCAAATTGATTTGGGCCTCACTGGCATTCTTCTGGCCACATTTGGCCCAGGTCTCAAGTGTGACATCTCTACTGTAGTAAATAGAGGAAACCCTTATTACCTAGCAAAATGGTCTCAAAAATAACTCACCCACTCCATCCACTTCATCTCTTTAAGCTATTAAAAAAAATTGAAAACATTCATGTTGTCACCATCAATCCACTTTAAACTGTAGCAAGGGACAAATACAAAACATACTACAGAGGCAACAATGTGAAGTGAAGACTTGCCCTGACATCCTGACTCACATAAGTACTAAGTTATATGATATCCTGGATAGGGTAATTAACCTCTCTTGGCCTCAGTTCATCTGTAAAATGAGGGGCTTGGAGCAGATGCTAAGGTCCCTCCCAGCTGTAAATCTATGATCATATAAGCTTTAAAAATATTTGAGGAATATAAGCAGTTTATGCAAGTAACGTGCCACGAATGGAAAAATACCTAAAAACATTTATTTATAAGGACAAACTTTTATTCATAATATTCTTCAGATTAGACTGTGTGATACCGCAAAGTACAGTAGTATTCTGAAATCTTAAGCAGTGTTAGTTCAGTGTGTACTTTGTCCTAGGGGTGTGTCAGTATGCTAAAATATAGAGATTAAGTGACCAGTCAAGTTCATAAAGCCACAAAGCCAAGGTTAAGAGATGTAAGCCTCTGATACACAGTCTATTACTAACCTAGTAAATCATGCTTCATTCTTTTGCTTCTATCCAGATAAGGATAGACATTTCACAATTGTGGAAGAAAAAACACCAGTCTTTGAGTTGAGAAAATCTTTTTTCAAATCTAGGCTCCAATTCTTAACTTACCTAGGTAAATCAAATTCTGGTAGTATCAATTTCATCATCTATAAAAAGGGGATAACAACATTTACTAGCCTCATGGGAGTGTGAGGAAAGCACTAGGCAAAACATAAAACACTGTGTCACTAGTTACTATGGGGATCACTCTACCTAAGAAAAAGTTTTATAGCAACTAATTCATAAATATTATATTATTATGCATGCTTCCAGTAAGAATATTATTTCCTAATATGAAAATGCAACACTAAAAGTTCAAAAAAACCTCATTAGGGAGAAAAAAGCTTATTTGAGTAGATTTTACTTAATGACCAGGAAAATCAACTAAATATATTTGTTGCAGTAAATCCAAATGACTAAAAATTTCAAGAAATTATGGGAGGTGAAGGAAGTGAGGAGTCACATGACTATTTTCTCATATCAAGATTTAACTTCAGCCAGATTTTGAAAACTTAGTAGTCATAACAATTCAAAGTAATTACTGCAAAATTTATTTCACTTAAATTCAGGTTCAATTTTTGTACAAATTTTAAACATTGCACTTGTACTTGAGGAGTTTCTAAATCTACTGACTTAGCAAATCTATACAATACAAAAACCATTTGACTATAAGCAATTAACTAGTTACAATAATATCTTCAAATATAAGAATCTCATTCACTTTGGGTGGTAGTATCCATACACATAAAAGAGATGAAAATAAGAAAGAATGGCAAGAGCACAAACTGAACTTTCTCTAGAAACAGACTACATTATAATCCAAACATTATAAAACTTCCACAAGACAGCCAAAAAAGTCTATAAACCTTCACCAATCTATTACCATCAAATGAAAAAGATTATTTTTATTTCCATGAATTCATATTTCTGAATTATAGAACTTTAAAATATTTCTGAAATTGTCTAAATTTTTCATTAGTCGTTTCCAAAGCAAAATCAAGCTGGCTTTTTCTCTTTCATTTAATCAAGAAATATAAGATTTCTTAAAAGAAAAGTTTAACTACTAAAGTCAGGAAAATTCCATCAGTATGAGAAGTATGCTATTTCCATAAAATTGTATAACCAGTTTTGATCACTCATGCTAAGTTGACCTGAGAAGATAAGAAGGAAAAAATATCTCCTTGCCCTCAAGTAAGAGACAGGTAAAAAAAGATTCTAGCACTGAAAGATCAAACTGGACCAGATGATGTCAAAGGTAGCTTATAATTCTGATAACATGTTTCAAATAAGGAAGAGGGTAATCAAAAGTGTCAAGTACCAGAGAGGTAAATAATAATAGTAATAATAATAATAATAATGAAGAGGTGATGAAAAAGGGTAAAAATCCCACATGTACAAAAATATTAATAGCAGATCTTTTTGTAGTGGCAAAGAACTGAAAATTGAGGGGATGCCCATCAATTGGGGAATGGCTAAACAAATTGTCATATAAATATTATGGAACACTATTATTCTGGAAAAGCCTGGAAAAGATTTGCATGAATTGATACTAAGTGAAATGAGCAGAACCGGAACATTACTCAGACTAAGAACAACAAAGGGTAATGATAATCTATGATGGACTTGTTCATTTCAGCAATACAAAAATCAAGGACAATTCTAAAAGACTTGTCATTGGAAATACCATTCATATTTAGAGAAAGAACTGTGGAGTTTAAATGAAGACCAAAACTTACTATCTTCAATTTTTAAAAGTTGTTTTATAATATATATTGCCTTTGTTTTTCCTCGCTAATGTTTTTTTCTTCCATTTTGAATTTGATTCTTCTTTCATAACATGATCAATATAGATCTATGTTAGCATGGTTATAAATGTAGAGTCTATATATTAGACTGCTTTCTGTCAGGGGGTGGGGGAAAGGAGGGAGGGAAAAAAATATAAAACTCAAAACCTTGCAAAAAAAAAGATTGGTAAAAACTGGTTGCATAGAGTTGGAAAAAGAAATAAATTAAATATTTAAATTTTTAAAAAATAGAAGGGTAAAGAAAAGTCTTTGGGTTTAGCAATTTAAAGATAGCTGCTTACCTTGAAAAGAAAAGCTTTGGGTAAAAAAAAATGAAGTCAAAAGCCAAATTAGGAAGGATTGAAAAATTGAGTAGGAAGTAGTGGAGAGTTGATTTCATTAACACCATTGACACTTGGCAGGATGAGGTCCATAACTGAAATTTGGCTCTGGAAGGGTACTTATTTTAAAAGGACAAAGTAGTTAAAAGGTAGATAGTCATAGTAGCACTATATAAGAAAATCTACTCACATGAAAAAAATGCAGGAGTGAATGCGAAGAGTATGGTGGAGAGAACTTGGTTAGTCAACAAGTAGTTAAAAAGAGAAAATACTATACAGCAACTGGGGAAAAAGAGGAAAAAAAAGATGGGAGATCAGTAAATCAGAAACATGATAAAGTAGTAATGGAGCACTTCAAATGTCTACTAGCAATGTTTCTGCCCAATTTTTATATATGTTTTCTAAAAAGCTTTGTTTTCATGTCATTCATTTCTGAATATTCACCTTCAAATTATTACCTTATTACAAAGAAACAAAAGTAAACAAATACATCCCAACAGGGTGATCTTATCTGACAATATAGTAACATTTTTCTCATTCTTCTTTTCTCATTCCACCCCAGCTGAGAAAGTAATATATATTTCAGTACTTATTCTCCAGGAATATAGATTCCTGGATATATTGTTCTTCTAGTTTGGCTTAGTCCACGTAAATCTTTCCATGCTTCTCTGAGCTCTCATATTTGTCTTACCTTACATAATCATATTACATTCATTCACATTACAAAGTTTGCTTACTAATTCTCCAATCAATGGACACCTTCTTTTCTTCCTGTTGTTTACTACCACCACCAAAAAAAAAAAGGCTACAAATATTTGGAAACATTAAACTTTTCTGTTTGACCTATTTGGGGGTATATGTCTAGAAGTAGAATAAATAGGCCAAACAAAATAAACAATTTAGCCACTTTTCTTTAATTCTAAATTGTTTGTCAGATCAGGTAGGTCAATTGACAATTCCATCAATAATGAGTCTGTTTTACCTCAGAT
The DNA here is from genome assembly GCF_037893015.1 of Macrotis lagotis. NCBI lineage: Eukaryota > Metazoa > Chordata > Mammalia > Peramelemorphia > Peramelidae > Macrotis > Macrotis lagotis. The sequence goes on along the minus strand of NC_133661.1, from coordinate 263,004,576 downwards.
CTTCCAACACAAACTTTTTTTTTTAGGTTTTTGCAAGGCAAATGGGATTAACTGGCTTGCCCAAGGCAATTATTAAGTGTCTGAGGTCGGATTTGAACCCAGGTACTCCTGACTCCAGGGCTGGTGCTCTATCCACTGCGCCACCTAGATGTCCCCCAACCCCAAGTTTATCAGGCATTTTTGTCATCTTGACATTTTGCTGTTGGCTTTAAACAGTATTTCTCTTATTAGTGATTTGGAACATGTTTCATATGATAATATTAATCCTTTTGAAAATAGTAATATTAGTTAACTGCCTTTACATATTTTGGACATCAGGTTTTGATCAGATATCTAGTGCAAACATTTCCTTACCTAATGTCTTGACTTGTCTTAATAATTTCATCCTTCATAATAAACTAGAGAAATCAGTAAAGAAAACTTCAAATTTGGATGGGATTCTCATCAACAGGGAAAAGATAATTAGATGACAACTGAATAACTACATTTTTAATAGAGAAGACTGAAAAAACTATTTCTTCCTAATCATGACACAAAACTATAAGTAATAGACTGGGAGTAAAGAGACATGAGTTTTAGTTCTAATTCTTACTAACTAGCTGTGCTTTCCTAAATAAATCATTTAACTTCTCCGAAAATCAGTTATCTCTAAAATGAGGGAGAAAAGCAGTATGGTAGAGTGTGTTGAGAGTCAGTCTATGAATCAGGAAGAACAGGATTCAAGTCTTGCTTCTGATAAGTAACTTGCTATGTGATTCTGGGCAAAGTATAGTAGCTAATCTGTACTGGGACTGTGAGTTCCCTCAGCAGGAATTTATGCAAATCCTTATGCAAAGTAAAATTACCTGTACCTGCCTGTACCAAAACTGCCCTCTCCAAAGTTACTAATAATTCCCTAATAGCTACATTTAATGGCCCATTTCTTAAATCTCATCCTTCTTTATCTCTGCAACCTTTGACACTTGATCACTTTCTCCTCCGGGATTCTCTTTCCTCTTTAGGTTTACACAACATTGTTCTCTTCAGATTTTGCTTCTGATAGGCTCCTTCTTAATCTTGCTTGCTAGATTCTTAATTCATATCACACTCACTGAGTATCCCAATAAAGTTTTGTCCTGGATCCTTTTTTCTTTCCTCCATATTATCTTCTACTGGTGACCTCATCATCTCTAATGATTTCAATTATCATCTCTATGCAAATGATTCTTAGTGCGCTCTGTGGCTCCAATCTTACATCAACTGACTTTTGGCATCTAGATTGGATCTTCTGTAAAAATCCCAAGAATGTATACAAAACAGAATTCATTTTCTCCCCTTCCCCTCCCCCTCTGTACCCCCCACACACACACACACACACTCTTCCTTCTTTCCAATATCCCTATTACTATAGGGAGAACCACCAACTTCTCTGGCACCCAGTATTATAACCTTGGTATCATCCTCACTTCCTCACTTTCACTAACCTCACATAAACAGTCAAAAAAAAAAAATCTTGTAATTCTCTGCTTTCAGTCTCTCCTAAACATCATCCTCCTCTCTCCACTCAAAAAATCATCCACTCTAATTCAGGCTTTTATCATTTCTCTCCTAAACTACAAAATAGTCTTTTTCTTAGTCTTTCTGCTCCAGACATCTCTTCCTATTCCAATTCATCTTCCACTCAACTGCCAAGTTGGTTTTCCTAAGACATAGTCTACCATCTCATTCCCTTACTCAATAAAATCTAGTGCCTGCTTATTACCTTCAGAATCAGGTGTAAATTCCTTAAATTGGCATTTAAAAGAATTTTACTATCTGACCTCCCTCCTCCTACCTTTTCTTTCCTAAATATACCTCGACACTCTAAAATTCAGTCATATTATTATTTTACTGTACTTGACATTCAATCTCTTGACTACATGCTTTTACACTGGCTATGGCATCTACCTGGAATGCTCTACCCTTCCTCTAATCTATCTCTCAGTTTCCTTGGACGCTTTCAAGATTCAAGTCAAGAGATACCTTCTAGGAAAAGTCTTTTCCAGTCTCCCCCAGTTGCTAGTGCTTTTACCTCTGGGATTAACTTCTACTTACTCTCTCTATATATACCTTGGGTACCTGTGTATTTCCATGTATCTTTTTCATTAGAATTAGAGCTCCTTAAGGGCATGAACCATTTTTGCCTTTATATCTTCAGTGCTTACCACAGTGTCTGGCAAATAGATGTTGAAAATTCATGGAGAACATAAGGAATTAAGATTTATTCAGATCCTAAATCTATCCCATTCATATCACACATTTTTCATAAGCTGTCAATGAGGTAAGAGCTGACCTATCCCTACAAGGAGAGAAAAACTGAAACAAATAACATTCTCCCTCTGCCAAGAGAGAATCAAAGTCTCAAGCACAAATGCCCTACAACCATCTACCAATTCCTATCCTTTTCTTTTTCAAGAGTACTTTCCTGTATTAAAATTAATAAGCTATTTTCCACAGAAGCATAAATCCATTCTCATCAATCTCTCTCACTGCACTTTAATAATACCAATTTCTCCATACTTGGAATGATGATTATTGTGGCTTTCTTGTTTCTTCTATAAACTTAAGTGTCACAAAAAAAAAATTGAGTTACTACCACACTGTAAGCCTATGAGGTATAATACACTTTTTCTAGATGCTGATACAACTGTTTCCCAATTTGAAAATATGATGTGAATTTCAAGAATGAAAGTTTTAAGCTATCTGTCCACTAGAATAAATATCCCTGTAAAATTTGACACTGTTTAATTACTCTTCAACACTGTCTACTGGGGGCGGTTAGGTGGTGTAGTGGATAACACACCGGCCTTGGAGTCAGGAGTACCTGGGTTCAAATCCGGTCTCAGACACTTAATAATTACCTAGCTGTGTGGCCTTGGGTAAGCCACTTAACCCCATTTGCCTTGCAAAAACCTAAACAAAACAAAACAAAACAAGACACAGTCTACTCACTTGGTTTTAGTGACCATGCTCTTGGTTTTTCCTGTCTGGGCTGATCATTCCTCCTCAGTCCTTTTTTTTTCTTCTCCCAGATCATTATCTTCCTCCCAACAAGTAGGTGAACAAGTTATACTCTGGGTTCCATTTTCTCTCTACATTCTTGATGGTCATCACATCAAATACTATATCATTCAATTATCTCTACTCAGAGAATTATCAACTCTTTCTATCTAGCCCTTTTTTCTCTCATGAACTCCAGTCCCACACATTACTAACATCCAACTGGGAATGTCCCAGTAGTAGCTCAAATTCCACAGGTCTAAAATCAACTCCTTATATTTTATCCCAAGTTCACAATCTCAAACACCTATCAAGTCTTCTTGCTTCTACCTTAAAAACATCTCTCACATCTATTCTCTCCTCTCCTTTTGTGCATTTCCTACCCTGTATTTCAGGTCCCCGTAAACCCTCCAATTCCTTCAATTGTCTCCTAACTGGTCTCCCCATCTCCAGAGTCTCCTTTGTCCAATCTATCCCTCTCTCCTCTTCTCCCCAACCTTGCCAGCTGGTCAAACTGATATTACTAAAACACAGATATGATCATGCCACCTCTATTCAGAAATGTTCAATTGTTCCCTATTCCCGAAAATACAAACTCTTCCCCCTGACATTTAAAATGCTTTCTATCTATACTACATAGATTCTACTTACTTTCTTCATATCAGCCCCCCTGTGCTATTATTCTAATACAATTGTATTGGTTGGTTAGTCTCCCCGAAAACATAACATTCTATGTTCAGTTTCCATGAATCCGTACATGTTATTGCTTGCTGTGTGTGAAATGCACTCAGTACTTTCTAACTTTAATTTTGTAAAATCCTTAGCTTCCTTCCAAGCATAGCTTTTTGTACTTCATATAATGTCCTTAAGAAAAACTGGTTTATTTTTACTTCTATCTCCATGACAAGAGTCAATACTTCATAAGTGTTTGATTATTTGACTTAAATAGAATGAAGTAACTTAGGTAGTAAAGAAAAATGAATTACAATCCTTATTCTATTAAGTGATTTATGCAGAACCTTGGGTTAGACCCTTGATCTCTCCCAGTCTCAGTTTTGTTATCTGTAAAATGAGAGAATTCAATAAAATAGTCTGTAAGGTTCTTCCCAGTCCTAATCTATGATTCTATAGTTATTTGTAAGGAAATTAAATAAAGAAAGAAATTGGTCATTTGACATAATCCATGCAAAGTGATAATCTTTATTTATACCACAATAAACTTTTTTCCTTGACCTCCCTCCATTTCCAGCAGTGATACTGGCCAGAGTTCTTTCCATTTCTACTGCATACTTCAAAATTTTTTCTAGGATGCCTGGCAAATACTCCAATTATTTTCAATAAAATTAGTGCTCAAGAATAAAAAAATAAAAAACTAGTCTCTACAAGTTTCTAAGGAGTGCTTAGAAATTTTCTTCACAATTCACTTCAAACATTTACTGAACACCTATTATTACTTAGTACCTACTATTTGCAAACAAGTTGCACAGTGGATGATAGAGTACCTGGAGTCAGGAAGACTCATCTCCCTGGGCTCAAACCTGGCATTACACATTTCCTAGTTGTATGTACCTGTTTGCTCAGTTTTCTTATCTGTAAAATATAAAGGACATAAAAAACCCCTCTAGGGTCTTTGTCAAGAAAACCCGAATGGGGCCACAAAGAGTTGAAAATTACTGAAATGACTGAACAACAATTATTTGCAAAGTTCTGTGCTGAATACTGGGAATAAAAAGATAAACCCTTTATCTTAGGAAGCTAAGGAGCTGATGGAATGAAATGCACACTTACAACTAGGATACAAGAAAGAGTGAAATAGAATACAAAGAAAGAATGAAATAAATGCATAGAGGTGGGTCCAGGCAACAAACTATGAGAAAAATGAGGAGAAAGACTACATTCAATTGAGGGAGAGAAAGCTCAAAGAAGGCTTTATGAAAGGTGGCACATGAGTTAGGTTTTGAAAGACAGTAGTACTTCAACCAATGGAGAGTAATAGGTACACAAGCTAGATCTCAGGTCAGGTCTCCTTGGGCTCCAAATCCTATGCTTTTCCCTCTGCTTTATCATCTAAGCAGTTTGATGGTTCGGTAGCTAGAGAACTGCATTTAAGGTAAGAAAGTTCAAATCCCATCTTAGACACTGCCTGGCTGAATAATCCTGGCAAGTGATTTATTCACTATCTATCTTGCTATTGTAAAATGAGGATAATAAGAGCAGGTACCTCCAATAGTTGTTTTGAAGCTCAAATGAAACAGTATTTTGTCAAGTACATGGTAGACATTTAATGAATGCTGGCATCCTTTCTTCCTTCTTACCACACTGGCTCCAATAACTGCAAGAATAGTGGAGGGAAGGAGTATATTTCTGACAAAAAGCTGAAGAGCTCCATTTTGAGCGTGCTGAGTTTATGACTATACAAGATATCCATTCTATGTATAGGCATAGGTATGGGTACAATCTGCATAAAATAAAGATTCCTTAAGAAAATGTGCTTGATTAAAAACAAGCTAGTCTTAAACTATATGCATAATTACAAAACATTTAGATCTTTTAGTGTTAGAGCTAGAAGGAACCTTAGAAACCATCTAGGCACACCCCTTATATTAAAGATGAGGGAATGCAATTATATTATTTTTAGAAGCAGCTTGATATGGTAGTTAAGAATGTTCAATGAAGAATGAGGAAGAACTGAGTTAAAATCCCACCTCAGACACTTTTGGTTATGTGGTCCTAAATCAAGTCACTTAACTTCCTTCAGCCTTAGTTTCCTCATCTGTCAAATGAAAGAGGTGGATGAAATGGCCTCTACCATATTGTATAGCTATAAAGTAGGGTCTCTCCTATACAATGCATGATTACTGCATCACCTCCAATGTTGTAACTTTAGGGTTATCAGTGACTTTTCTCTCAACTCACAATCATATGAATTTGTATGCCATACTTAATTACCACTTGTTTTCCTAGTCTCAATGTATACTAACAATTAAAATATAAGAGTGTAATAACTGCATGGAGGTGGTCCAGGCAATGAACCATGAGAAATAAGAGAAAGATTACATTTGGTTAAGGGAGAAAAGAGTCATGGAAGACAAAATAGCACAGGAATTTTGAAGGAAGGCAAAACTTGAACCAATGGAGAGTAGTATCCCATGATTTTTCCTGTAAGTGCCACCATTCTACTACAGATTTTTTTGTTAACACCCACCACTTCCACCATACTCTCTCCAGGAATCCACTCACTGTCAAACCCCAGATAGTCCAAAGTTACTTATACACAAATCTGCTCAAATTACTCTGTTCAAAACCTTCCAATGATTCAATGTTGCCTAAAGAAAAGTTCAGAATTTTCTCAAGAACTTCCATAACTTCTAGTTTTTCTCATACTATATACGCAACACTAGCCAAACTGAGGTATTCATTATATGTTCCTGAATTTTCCTGATTCTACACAGCTTTGGTTTTCTATTATGCTCTATATGGTGAATTCTAGGTTATTCAGATTGGTGTAGCAAGGGATAGACCTCTAGGTCTGCATTTAGAAGACTTGTTCAAATCTTAAAACTTTAGGATGTACTTTAGAGTACTATTAAGTACTTTATTAAAAGCATCAAATACTATACTTTATTCTTTTTCATAAATCATAAACCCTAAACTTTTTTAAAAGCTACTTAAAAACTAGGAAATAAAACCTTTTGACTATAAAGTCATAATTCTTTTCAGCTTATTCTTTTTACATTTAAAAATTTTTATTTTAAGAATAAAATCATGTCTTAGAGCAGGACAGTCCCTTAGAGGTTACTTAGTCTGATCCCATGCTTTAACAGATAAGGAAATTAAGGCCCACAAAGGTTATATGAGTTCTGAAAAAAATTGCAAAATATTCTTAAGCAAAGATTTTTCTTCCAATTAAATAAGCCTTCTTATCTCTAAAAAATCAATTAAAACAAATTCCATGCTCTTTGTCTGAATCAAAGAATCAGAACCAGAAGGGACCTTTAAGGTTCCAGAGGCCCAACAAAGCTTCCAACATAAAAATCTCTTCTAAAACATCCCTGACAGATGGGTGAAAGCATTCAATTAAACCCATTTTTTTTAATTTTCTAAAAATACCAGAGATTTCTCAGATTAAACCAAGTTAAAAGGTCCTAACTATTCTTAGATTAAGAAGTTGAGTAATATTTATATGGTATTGGCTAGAATGTAGCCCTAACACTTTTAAGCAGCAGCAAGATCACAGAATAATATTAAAGGAAAAAAAGTTTTCTTTTAATCTCTAGCAGTCTTCCAAATTTGTATAGCCTTTTGAATAAAGGCTCAGTATACCTAGAAAAAATAATGGATTTGGGTAACCAAAAAGACTCTGATTCATTTACTATGTAACCAATGAGTTGTTTTCAGTCTTGATTCTTGGTAACCCTAGTTAGAATTTTCTTGTCAAAGATAATGGAATGATTTGCCTTTTCCTTCTTCAGCTCATTTTACAGATGAGGAAACTGAAACAAAGAGGGATGAAGTAACTTGCCCAGGGTCACAACAGCTAATAAGGGTCTAAAGCTGGATTTGAAGTCTGGAAGATGAGTTTTCTGGATTCCAGGTCTGGTACTCTTATCTACTGTAAGAACTAGCTGCCCCTACTGTGACTAACTTCTCAGCCTTAATTGCTTCATTTCTAAAACAAAGTATTTAAACTACATACTTCAGAAGGCTGTTAGGAAAATGTATTATACTTACAAGAGTAAGCTCTTAATTTTTATGATATAGATTCAGATTATTTAATTCAGGTTACCAATATGAGAATTATAGAAATATTACTATAAGACAATCAATGGATGTTTACATACAATATTTGTTACCTGAAGAAAACTTAGATATATTTGTCCACTGCTCATTCACCCTTCTTAAATCCATTTCTGAGATGATAAATAATTATTACAATTCCCTTTTTATTAATAAAGTCTCATGCATTTTAGAAAAGGTACAAACAGGAACACACACCTCTAATTCATTCTCCCTCAATCCAACAGAAAAACTGAGGAAGAGATGATCTACTACATAACTAGGAGATGCAAAAGTCAAATTCTCTATGTGTATTATGGAAAAGTCAAGACTAATACTAAAAAACTCAGTTATTTGATATGGATGGGGCAAAGAGGGTATAAGTAAAACTGATCTGGTATTTGAGTCTCACTCTTAAATACAAAGGTATAGCTTTATTAAAAGTTAATCAATTAAGATTTAAAACATTTCTTCTTAGAAATGGTTTCAAGATGAAAAAAGAATGATTTTTTTCCATTAAGTTACTTTTGATGATGTAAGATTATATAATTGTTACCTAGTTGCCTTATTACACTTGTCCCCTTACCCAAGTACATGTATTTGACAGTGGCACACTTTATTTCACCTTATTGCTCAACTCTTACATAACTCTTGATTGGGTTGATGCTGGTCAATCAATGAGCAAGAATTTATAAATCATCAACAAGAGAACAAAAAACCAGAAGAGTATATGCCTTTCAATTTGCATTCTAACAGGGTGGGGAGGAGGCAAACAGTATACAGATAAGTTCCCAATTTGTACACTTATATAAAAATGTGACCCTCTACCTATCAAATTTTTGCTCTCTGAAAATAAGTCCTGTTTCATTTACATAACTGCATTATCTCAAGGGGCTACCATAATCTGGCACATAGCAAGAGCTTAATAAATGGATGTTGACTTATGCAAATAAAAAATATATACAAAGTAAATGACAGAAAAATTTGGAGTGGAGGCAATGCCACCAGCTGGGGTGGGATGGATCAGGAAGGTCTTATTAAAAAAGATGATGCCCAAACTGAGTCTTGGCCTTGAAAGAAACTAGGGTTTAGTTACTCTATGGAAGAGAGGAAAGGGTATGTATTGCAAGAACGGGGAACACTGTGGAAAGGCACATATGAACGAAAGATGGTGCTCAGTAAGGAACAACCAGTTAAGACAACAACCCTGGACTGCTGACTAGGTAAAGGGGAATAATAATAGTAATAGTCTACAATTAATAGGCAACTATGGGAAGAGCACCAGGTCTGGAGTCCAAAGACTCACCTTCCTAACTTTAAATCTGGTCTCAAGACCCTGGACAAGTCATTTAATCCCTTTGCCATGATTTTCTCAAAGGTAAAATGAGCTTGAGGAAATGGGATCACAAATATTCAGACTCAAGTCAACAACAACAACAACACTGTATGGCCTTTAAAGGTTACAAAAGGTTTTACCAACATCTCATTTTATCCCAACTCTAGGAAGCAGTTATTATCCCCATTTCAGAGATAAAGATACTGAAGCATAGACCTTAAGTAAGAAGCCCAAGGTCACAGCTGGGAAGAGTCTAAAGATTTGAACTCAGGTCTTTTTGATTCCAGGTCCATCACTCAATCACTGGACACTCAATTTAATGTGTACTAAAAGGTAGACTGCAGTCAGATTATTCATGGATCAATATCTCTGAATTTTTTTTATGATGAGACAGTTGTATGGTGAAAAATAAAATGCCAAATTCAGAGGGCTCAATCTTGAAGTCAACATATTTTTGTTACTTGTTCAGTATTTTTAAGAAAATGATAAGTTTAGGAAATTTAATAAATATGTAAATCTAACCAAGATACAGCTTGAATTGGTAGAAAAACTTTTATAATGGGGGGCAGCTAGGTGGCACAGTGGGTAAGAGCACTGGCCTTGGAGTCAGGAGTACCTGAGTTCAAATCTGTCCTCAGACACCTAGCCTTGTGGCCTTGGGCAAACCACTTAGCCCTATTGCCTTGAAAAATCTAAAAAACAAAAACTTTTATAATGTATTGTTAAAAATACTGTTTCAGCTAACTTATCTCTCTATAGCTACACCTTCATCATCCTCCCAAGAATTTCTCATAGCAATATCTAGAGATTTTCCAAAGGGGAAACAAAATCATCCAAGGTTCTCTACAGGTTCTCTTTTCCAGAGAATAAATCAGACACTAATTTCATAATACTAAAGAAACTGTAGTGAAAGGATATATGTTTCTATGTTTAACATTCAACAGAGAGCCTAATTCTAAAATATTTTAAATAAAATCCTTTCAAAGAGTAAATATGGCACCAGCCCTGGAATCAGGAGGATATGAGTTCAATTCCAGAAGACACTTAATAATTGCCTAGCTGTGTGACCTTGGGCAAGTCACTTAACCCCACTGCCTTAAATAAATAAAATTTAAAAAAAAATTTTTAAAGAGTAATTATGACAATTCAAAAGAACTCCAGGCTCCTTCAAAAATAATTTAAAAGTTTATCAACTTTCAACCTCTTTGGGCCTCAGATTATATGTACAAGGAAAATAGGGTGAAATGTTAGATAAAGCTAATCATGATTTAATACTTTAGAATCCTTTATTGAAAAAGTGCTATGAAAAGTATGACTACTGCTGAAATGTTTAAACTGAGGTAATTCCTTAACAAGATTTAGACATGTGCTCCATATGTTATGAGTTTAAAAAAATAATTCTCTAATTTCTGATCAAAGAAAGGATGGAGTTTTGGGTCTAAAAGTATTCAGTGGAACACATGATCTTATGATGTATCAAGTGAGAAACTGCTGGATGAGTTTTCCTCAAGCACTTATTAAGAACCTATTCTCTAGCTCAATTTCCTCATCTACAGGGTAAGGTTGCTAGACTAGATGAATTCTAAGGTTTCTTTCAGCTCTCAAAATTTCTGAGTTTATAAAGTTCTCTTCACCTGAGGATTTAGTATTAATAAAGCTGAAATGGATCTTAGAAGTCATGTAATCCAACTCCTTCATTTTTACCTAAAAGGAAAATGAAGGCCCATGAAGTGCTGTGACTTGCCCATGATCACACTGATGCTGCTGTTCATCTATTGGAACCCAGCTCCAAATTCAGCACTTTCTCCACTGTACCAAACTAGATATTACTAAGATCAAATGATAATTTATCTAAAGCAGCATTGACATTATTTTTAAAGGTAGTAATACTAATATTTAACATGTTTATAGCATTTCAAAGGTTTACACAAGTTTACATAGTTCAAATCTTGCGAAGCTTAAGCTAAAATTGTTTAAAAAGTTCTGAAATTTCTAACTCCACTCAAGGACCCAAATACGACTTTATTCTAGCTCTGTTATATTCTAATTCACCTCCTAAACATATCCTGTTCATGAGTTCACCAAGGGCTTTAGCAGGCAAATGGACAAAAAAAAAAAAAGCAGGCTTCTTAGACTGAACAATTCCAAGTATTTAGCCATTTTTTTTAAAAAAAATGCCCTGTGAGGAAAAGAAGGAAGATGAGTGCTCGCTTAGGATCACGTTTCAGAATTCTAAAAAACTAGTATGACTTTACACAAGCAAGCGTTCAACATAATTTGTTTAAATATGCAAAGATGCACCAACTGGGCTTCAACTACACTGTATCTCCTGAGGAGTTGTTTAGCCCTTTCTGTGCCCCCGGTTAACAGGCAAAGAGAAAAATCGATATAATTCATTTAAGTAGATTTGGTTGTGGGGAGTCTGCCCGGCTCACCCACTCTCTTCCCCGCCACCTCTCCACGGTCGCTACAACTCTCCCCAAAACAAAGTCCAAGGCAAAACTAGCCCGGAAGCCCCCAGCCTTCCCGGCCCAGGAACTGCCCCGCGCTGGGGACCTGCTCAGCGGCGCTCCCGGCCGCCCGCGGGCAGAGGCTTCGGCTAGCGGCGGCCCCCAAGGGCCCGCGGGGTCTCCCCTGCCCCTGCCCCTCCCCCAGGAAGCGTTAACCCTCGCGCGTCTCCCCGCGGGCGCTCCCGCGCGGCTCGGGCGGCCCTCCGAGGGGGAGGCCGGGGAAGGGGGTGGGGTTCTGGGTGTTCCCGGGAGTGCCCGAGCAGCCGCCCCAGCTTGTTTACAGGCCGCGGGCCCGGCCAGGCCGCTGCCCCCCCCCCCCCGGGCCCGGCGTCCCCGCGCGGCGCTTACCCGGAGCGGCCGAACAAGAGACGGGTCCCCGGTCCGTGGCGGCGGCGGCGGCGGCTCGGGAGGGGCGCGGGCCGGGCCCGGCCGGGAGGGGGGGAGGCAGAAGGCGTCCGGGCCCCGGCTCGTGGCGCCCTCGCCGCCGCTCAGATCATCGCAGGCGCCGGGACGCGAGCGCGGAGCGGGTCCCGGAGGGGAGCCAAGGGCGAGCTCATCCCCGGCGGCTCCCGCCGGCCCCGGCGCGGTCTGTCCGCCCCCCTCCCCCCACCCCCGCCCCAGCCGCCCGCTCCTGCGATCCAGCCGCCGCCGAGTCCCCGAGCCCGGGGCCGAGGAAGCGCCGAGACTGGCTCGTCTCGCTCCCGAGCGCGCTCCCGCCTCTAATGTCGCTGCCGCCTCCGCCTCCGCCAGCGCGCACGCGCGCACGCGCGCGCACGCCCCCTCCCTCCTCCCCTTCCTCTCCCCCCTCCACAGCTGCGGCGCCTGGGAGCAGCTGGAGAGACCCGGATGTTGTTGGGCCGGCCCTTCTACCGGGGTAAGATGGAGGAGGGGCGGGCTAGGAATGACATAATCCCTGTACCCCCTCTGCCCCGGGCTGCCCCTCTCCCGCCGGCAGCCAGCGGCTAGCGAGGTTGTGGGCGCGCGCGCGCGTGCGCGTGTGTGTCTGTCTGTGTGTCTGTGTGTCTGTGCGCGCGCGCGCGCGTCTGGGGCACCCCGGCCATGCACGCGGGCCCTCGCCCTCCGCGCCGCGCCCCCCGCGCCCCGCGCGCACGCCCTGGCCGGTAACGTAGTCTCCTGATCTCGCTGTGGTTGAGAAAATGCATGTTTTGTTCCGAGCCCCGGAGAATGCGCTCCCAAAATAGCCCCAAAGAAGTCTGGCCGAGCTTGGTTGCTGATGAAGACTCCATGAATTGTAACCGCCCACCTAGGCCTGGCATCTCGAGCTAGCGCCGAAACCCAGCGAACCTCGTGCATGCACCCACAGCCTAGGCACACCTCTAATTGGATCTCCTTAAACCCTTTTTTTTCCCAAATGATGTTCTGAAGATCAATATAAAATGTAAACCGTCCATACCGGTGTGGCGCCAACCCTCCAAAAACAACCCTGAAAGAAATTTAAATTCTTTTAGCCACACCCCTATAAAATTACAAATCCAATTTTCCGGGGCTCCCACAATTTTTGCCTATCCCCGGTTGATCCTGTAAACCCTCAGTATCTCCTCACGGGGTCCTTCCATTCCCATCCCACCCCCGTTAGTTCACAGATATCTTTACCCCGCTAAACTTGTTAAGTGACACAATGGATAGAGCTTGGGGCCTAGGGTCAGAAATTCCCGAGTTAAAATACAGCATCGGACTCACTATCTGTGTGACCCTGGACTAGTCACTTTACCCTATTTGCCTGTTTCCTCATCAGTGAGAAGGACCTCGGATAGAATCAGACTAGACTGAAACAATAACAAACTTCCTTCAGTCCTCTCTGCCTAAGCCCGTCTTCCTCCCAATCTAAACACACACTGGCCCTTCTCCCCTCGTCCTCTGCCACCACTCACAACTGGGTGGCCACGCACACAGCACAAATGAGTTCCAAGTGGATATCGGTCTTGAAGCTGGTGAAATTCCAAGTTCTATTATTTGCAAGTTTAGTTACATTTCGATGTAACAAAGGACTTCAAAGTGCTGAGGGTTAGTAAGGGTGGATTTTGAAGACCGCAGGAAGGAGAAAAATGTAACAGCTACTTCTATAAGGATTAGGGATGAACCAAACAATTGAAATAACACGTGCAGTGTACTAATATCCGGTTCTACTCACCCTTTGGAAGACTCTACACATGCTTTCAGAAAGCAAATGACAAAGGAGGTAACCAATGAATCAGAAATCAAAAGCAGGACTATCACCAGAATATGCTTTCATTGAATAACTTACCCTCTTCTGCTACTAGTTTAGTCTTTCCATAAATATAACAGATATGTTAATAGAATAGGAATTTTTTTAAAGGAGTAGAAAATTTTTTAGAGGTTTTGACACAATACCATATTTTATATAAGGCATGTCTCAAAAAAATTTAAATTTTTAAGTCAGCATATCATGACTAGAATTATGATTTCATTTTCGGTGGACTCCTCATTTTGTTTCTACTGCCTTGCTACACTGCTACACTGCTAAAAACTATTTTGTTTGTTACCTACCAAAATAATACATTATCAGTCATTTTTAAAGCTTTTTGGCAACATTGTTTCCTAAGACTGTTACAATCCTTTTTCCTCTGTTTTCAAAAGTTCTTAAACTCTCCAAATCATCCAATTTGTGAATTGTGGCTAGAATCTTTGATAAACACAACAGCTCCTTTATCTTACCTACTTGGGGGTTAGAATTACTTAGAGTAGTAGAAATAGTCTCCAAATACAAAAAGGGAAAATAAAATAGATGAAATGCCACTTAAATCTCTGTTCACCAGAGTTATCTAAGAATATAGTTCCCAATTGTCTCTCCTTATACCTGCCAAAAAAAAATCAAGATTCTTGAGTTCCCCAATTTAAAGTTTGAACACATGTTTATGGGGAGTACCATATAGGATACTTGAGTCAATTGTCAATAAAAATTTCACTGTGGGAAATCATTCATAAAATTCAACTCCAATTTTTTGTCCAGTTAATAATTTCAACAATTTTTTTTCCCTGTAGATAAATTCTCTTTTGGTCTAATCTATTTCCACAGCAAGAAACCAAGAGTACTAGATACTTATCCTACTCCTTCTCCCCAAAAAACTTGAGCCTCTCAATTAACTAAAATTCTTGCCCTATCCCAATCCCCCATTCATTCATATTTTCCAGAAAAAATAACCTTAACAGCTATGCAAATATGGCAATCTGGAAAGCAACAAAATGTCAATGATGTTAGGTAAATTTTGACCACATGGGATTAGTGTGGCCTGATAAGAGTAATTGCTTCAATGGGACAAGCCAGAACAACTTTTCTTTACTAATCCTAAGGATTAAAGCAGTATGCAGTAAAAGCTCTGCTTCTATCTCATATCTTCATAGTCTAGGAGAATCAGGAATAATTACAGTGGTTGATAGAGGAAGAAGGGAGTGAGAATAAAACAGGATGAGATTTTAAGTTGGTCTAAACACTTGATTAAGAGCTAGAAAACTTTTATCACTTTTTGAGTAATATACTTGTGGATGAATATCCCTTTTTAAAAAAATTCTTCAAGTTCTATTTAGATTTTTCTTTCAAAAGATTAAATTTGAAATAAGTTCTCAACTCTTTTGGTCATGGAAGAAGTCTAAGGCAGTCTAGAAAAGTGTGGTTGCATCAGTTTATGTAAGTCCAGATTTTTCTAAAATCAGACCACTTATCATTTCTTATAGAGCAATAATATTCCATTACAATCATAATGTATATTTATTATAAGGATTTTATTTGGAAATTTTTCTTAATATGGAGGGAAGTAAAAGGGAGAAAAAATAGATTTTTGTTAATAAAATTAATTTTTAAAAATATTTTAAATAAAACATTTTAAGACATTTTGATATGACCTAGGACAGTTTCATAGTTTCAACTGAACTGTTCCTATCTACCATTCAATAAGTACTTTGAACAGAGTGACAGAGTCTCTACAATATAATTTGACAAATTGATCTAATTATCTGAAGGTATTATAACTTGCCCTACCTCAAATGAAAACAACAACCAAAGAACTAAAAATATTCATTATTCTGCTCTTTTGAGAGTTGCCTAGCACCAGTCAAGCAAAATGTCAGGGAAATGTCAAGATCAGACAACCTAATAGGTTGCTATAACTTGTGGGCAAGTTATGAGTTTGAAAAATTTTCCCCAAAAAATAAATTCTGTGATCAAGTAGATCTAAATAGAAAGTTGAATAGGAAGCCTCCAGACATCATAGATTTTAAACTGAGAGAAAAAAATTTTAATTGGTTATTTCAGCTATCTTTCAGTAACCATGTTTTATATGTTTATCAACTATGCATGCCTGAAAAACTGGTAAAAGGTAATAAAACCTTACATTTATATAATACTTTTACAAAGAATTTCACATATATTATCTCACCTTAGCTTCCTAATAACTCATTTTTTTAATAGCTTCATTCTCAGAAAGATTAAGTGACTTGCCAAAGGTCACACTAATTATATAGACAGAACAAGAGCAGTCTCCTGACTCCCGGTACAATGCACTTTCTAAAATAACACAATTATCTTCACTACATCCCACTCTAACTTTAACATGTCAGTAACAGAGAGATTGGATATGTTTGTAGAAACTACTATTTGGATAATACTGCTAGTTCCTTATTTGACACCAAACTCATCTATTTAGGTTCAATTTTAAAAAAAATGTTTTCTGTTGGCTTGGCTATGGAGTCATTTTTAAATTGAGAGAAGCAAGATTTTTTTGGGGGGGGGTTGCAAGGCAATAGGGTTAAGTGACTTGCCCAAGGTCACACAGCTAAGTAATTATTAAGTATCTGAGGACAAATTTGAATTTAGGTCCTCCTGACTCCAGGACTGGTGCTCTATCCACTGTGCTACTTAGATGCCCAGAGAGAAACAAGATTTTGACAATTTCTTATGACTTGACTTGTTCTGGTTGACCTCAGGAAACAGAACTAGGACAATGACTGGTAATTAAAGACAGGTAAATTTGACCCTCTCAGTACAGGTTGGAAATAGATGATCTTTGAAATTCTGTGATTCTTTAACAAAAGCTCACAGGATATACTCGGCCTCATGCATTCTTCAGGACAAACACATTTTTTTCTTTATACAACCTAAAGTCATTTAGGTGAATAATCCCACCTTTACCTTATGATCTCAAAATAAAACAATTTGCATAGAACACATTATTTTAAAACTTCAGAAACTAATTAGAATGTCTCCAGACCAGGATGGATGATGTCTTGAAACCATGTGAAAGTTGAAAATCTTTATATGTATAAAAGGCATAATTACAATTATTCACATTACTCAGGAAAATCTAGAGGAAATGGGTGTGTGAATGAGAAAGATAAAGGAGAAATACATGAGTTAGACCAGAGTACTTTATAGATCTCTTCCACTTTATAGATCTCTTAGGCTGAGTACAATATGCTGGCTTCTTTTAGCTGAGATGGGTGACTATGACTAAGGAGATTTCCTCCTGTCCTTATCTTACTCTATACATTAGCAGGCTAAAACTGAAAGTAAAGGCAGGTGGTCCTGAAAACTTGAAGCCCAGAAGCTAGTGGCACACAGTATTGCCCAAGAGAAATCATGAGATCAAGAGTCCCTACAAGACCAATATTAGCAATTTTCCCAATGGAGAGCTGAAGCCATGATGATGGAATGAAGTAAACAATTTTACTGAGTTCTCCCAACCCATCCTTCTAAACAATTTTAACTAAACATATATCAAATTGAATTCTGAGTGGGAAAAGGAGCAAAAAAAATTAGTCATTTTTCCAGCTTAGGGAAGCTTAGGAAAATAAGAAAAATAAGAAAACTGAAGTGGGAGATGGCCTAAAACATAACATGACAGAAGCAACATTGACTGTGAGTTTTGCCCTCCAATGCAGCACCAGCACCAGGAATGCTTAACATGTAGAGCCAGTAAGGAGGCTGAACACATGGTCAAGAAATAAATTATATAGATGGACCCCTGAACTAATACTAGGAGTAGGGTCAGGCTCATTTCAGCAGCTCCCTTGTTCATTACCCAGTTCCAGGTCATAGTTCCAGGGTGGAGAGAAGTAATTGTGGTCACAAGGGAATACTAGGCAAGGACCTAAAGAGCAGACCAGGAGAGCAAAGACCAAACAAAACCCTAGATCATACCATTTAAGAAACATTGAAAATTTACAGACTCCATGACTTAGTTGTGAAAATAGCAGGACATACAAACCTAAAGGTCAGGTCAATCTCTCCTTACCCCAGAGGTAAGTAGAGCCCAACTGTAACTAACACAAAAGCCAAAGTCAAGAAATGTGCTAGAAAGATGAGTGAACAGTAATAAAAATAAATAAATAAAATAACTGGTCCACAAAAGATTACCATGGTAAAAGGGAAGTTTAAGACACAAACTCAGAAGAAAATGACTTGGGAAACCTACAAGCAAAGCCTCAAAGAAAAATGCAGATTGGTCATAAACCCAACAAGAATCCCTGAAAGACATTTATAAAGCACAAAAATTATTTTAAAATAAAATGAATATTAAAGGGAAAAATTGGGAAAATAAGAAAAATACAAGAAATTTACAAAAAGAGAACTAACAACTTAGATTTTAAGGAGGACATAAAAATTGAAGAAAATAATTACCTAAAAATCAGAAATGGTCAAGTAATTTTTTAAATGGTTCAAAATCTCATTGAAGACTATAACTCCTGAAAAATTAGAATTGGTCAAGTGAAAACTAATGATTTCATGAGATTTCAAGAAACCATAAAACAAAGTCAAAAGATTGGAAAATAAAAGAAAACATGAAAAAATTTCATAGGAAAAACAGTTGATCTTCAAAAATAGACTGAGAGATCATTTATGAATACTGGACTACCTGAAAACCCTGATCAATAAAGGAGCCTAGACATCACGTTTCAAAAAAAAGTATAAAAGAAAAATCCCTGATATTTTCAATTTTTTATTTTATTTTTTCTTTTTTAATTTATTTAAGGCAATGGGGTTAAGGTCACACAGCTAGGCAATTATTAAGTGTCTGAGGCCAGATTTGAACTCAGGTACTCCTCACTCCAGGGCTGGTGCTGTATCCACTGTACCACCTAGCTGCCCCTATTTTTTTTTATTTTTAAAAAGGAAGAAAATCAGTTACAAGTATAAAAAAAATAAAAAAGTAAATGAAAAAAATTTAAAAAGGCACAACTAATGAAGATGAAATTAAACCTATTATCAGGGGCTATTTTGCCCAACTATATGCCAATAAAATTGATATTTAAATATCTATTTACAAATATTTATAAAAATATGAATTGTCCAGATTAATGAAAAGGAAATGGAATACTTAAATAACCCTGCCTTAGAAAAGGACATCAAACAAACCACAGATGAGCTACTTAAGAAAAAATAATAGGATCGGAAAGATTTATAAAAAAAATAAAATTTAACCAATCATTTAAAGAATTACTCATTTTAATATTATATAAATTACTTGAAAAAAATAAATAAGGAATACTACCAAATTCCTTCTAAGAAACTTAGACAGTTTTGATACCTAAACAAGGGAAGGGGGGAAGGGGAAGAAAACTATAGACTAATTTTCCTAATGAATATTAATGTAAAATTTTTTAAATAAAATACCAGCAAGGAAATTACAGTGCTATACCACAAAGATGATACATTGTGACCAGACTGAATTTATACTAGGAATGTAGGACTAGGTACAATATTAGTAAAATTATAAACATAATCAATCATAGTAATAACAAAAATAATGAAATCATATGATCATATCAAAAGATACAGAAAAATCTTTGTCAAAATACAACAGCAATTCTTATTAAAAACACTAGAAAGCATAGGAATAAATGGAATTTTTCTTAAAATGATTTTGATAGAGAAGGACAAATATTATTTTCAATATGGATAAATGAGGTGAAACAAGGGTGTTCAATGTTAACTATTATTAATATTCTACCAGAAATGCTGACTATAACAATAAGACAAAAAAGAAAGAAACTGAAGGAATATAAACAACATAGAAACAATTATCACTTTTTGAAAATCACATTATGCTATAGAGACCCTAACAGACAACTTAAAAACTAGTGGAAACAATGAGCACCTTCAGAAAATTTGCAGACTATAAAATAAACTCATACAAATTATCAACATTTCTATATATTACCAATAAAACTCAAAAGAAAGAGATAGTTTTCATTTAAAAGAACTGCAGATAATATAAAATACTTAGCTTTCTACATGCCCAAACAAACCCAAAAGCTATATGTGGACAATTATAAAACATTTTATACAAATGAATATCTAAATAGTTGAGTAAATAGTAATTGCTCATGGGTGAAACCATGTCAATATAAAAAAGTGTCAATACTAGGAGTGGCTAGGTGGCTCAATGCATAGAGCACAGGCCCTGGAGTCAGGAGTACCTGAGTTCAAATCCGGTCTCAGACACTTAATAATTACCTAGCTGTGTGGCCTTGGGCAAGCCACTTAACCCCATTGCCTTGCAAAAACTAAAAAAAAAAAAAAAAAAAAAAAAGTCAGTACTATCTAAATTATTTATTTGATGTCATACCAGTTAAATTACTAAAGAGTCATTTATAGTGCTAGGAAAAATATTAACAAAATTCAACTGGAAGAACAGAAGATAATGAGTATCAAGGAAATAAATGAAAAAATTATGTAGGAAATGGGGTAAGCAGTATCAGATCTCAAAATATATTATAAGGTAGTAATCATCAAAACAACTTGATACTTGATAAGACCCATCTCAGTAAGCTAGGTTAGACGCAAATAAACAGCTTGATAAATTCAAACCTTGATAAATCCAAAGACCCTAGCTATTAGAGCAAAAACTATTTGACAAAAAATATGCTGGGAAAACGGGAGAGTAGTCTGATAGATATCAATATGTTCACATCATGTGCCATATAAGCTCAAAATGGATATATGATTTAAATTAAAAGGGTGATATCATAAGCAAATTAGGGGAATATGGAAGAAATTACTTAACAGATCTAGAGGTAAGTCATGATCACAAAAGAAATATAGCAGTTCACAGGAGGTAAACAAGATAATTTTGATTACATAAAATTAAAAAGTTTTTGCACAAATAAACTAATTTAAACACATTTAAACAACTCTGAGGTCCCATTTCATACCTATCAGATTGGCAAAGATGATAGCTAAGAAAATGACAAATGCTGGAAGGGATGTGAGAAAACTTTGACAATGCACTGTTAATGAAGTGATGAAATTTTCGGACCATTCTGGAGAAAAATTTGGAACTATTTCCACAGGACTATAAAAACCTGTATAACCTTTGATCCAACAATACTGTTACTAGGTCTATACTCCAAGTAGATAAAAGAAAAAGATTTATAGGACAGTAAAGAAAAATATTTCTAGTAGAATTTTTTTTGGTAGTAGCAAAGAATTAGAAACTAAGGACATCTCCATCGTTTGGGCCGTGAATGAACAAGTTATGGTATATGAATGTGATAAAATACTATTGTGTCATAAGAAATGACAAAGGGGATAGTTTCAGAAATACTTGGAAAGACCTATATGAACTCTAGAAAGTGAAGTAAGCAGAATCAGGAGAACAATCTAATCAGTAAAAGCAATTTTAGAACGATAATTGACTGTGAAAGACTTAGTAACTCCGATAAGTACAATGATCCACCAAAAGATACATGATAGGGGCAGCTAAGTGGCATAATGGATAAAGCACTGGCCCTGGAGTCAGGAGTACCTGGGTTCAAATCCGGTCTCAGACACTTAATAATTACCTAGCTGTGTGGCCTTGGGCAAGCCACTTAACCCCGTTTGCCTTACAAAAAGCTAAAAAAAAAAGAGACATGATATAAAATACTATCCACCTCCACAATGAGAACTAATAGGCTCAGAGGGTAGACTGAAGCATATTTTTTCCTTTTTTTTTCTAGAACATAGTTAATGCAGAAATATGTTTTGCATGACGATATAGGGATAATGAGTATCATATTTCTTGTCTTCTCAATGGGGAAGTTTGGAGGGAGAGAATGTGGAACTCTAAATATAAAAATTAATTAAAGAAAATACATTCCCTATGGAGATTTTATACCCAATGGGAGAAGGCCCAGCAACATTCCCAGAAGAGAGCCAGTATAGTTCGAATTGTGTGCCCCAGAGTTATGAAAGGTAGGGGTAAAGGAGTGAAGTGATGTTCTAATTTGACTTTCTTTACCATGATATTGAATGTCTTTTCTTTGAATTGTGTATTTTGACTGACTAAACATATAAGTACATTGATGGAGGTTTATGAGCTATGATTTTGAATGGATGCAGACTCAAAAGGGGTTATCTAAAGGGGTTATCCTGGGGGCCTCACATGTTATAGGAGATTACCCTAGGTACAATAGCATAATAAAATTCAAAACTAGACCATATCTTAGAGGTATTCATTTTCCTATTTCCATATTTCTGTTTAATCCTTTAGAAACCCAGTTTGATGATAATTCTATGCAGAAAAAAATTAACTTTAAGAATGATAATTCATTTTATTCTTCTAAAAATAACGAATGAATTTTTCTAGCATATGGAGTACAAGGGATTGATTGCTATTGAATAGAAATTTGACAGCATTAGAAAGAAAGATATGCTGCACTTAGCACATTTTAATGCTTGTTGATTTGACTAACTCCTATTTGTATTTCTTTCTTTAAATGGATTTGTCGACTATAAAGAAAGCTGACTTCTTTCTGATGTAATGCTATTTCTCAGGAAAATCAATTTCCATGAAGGAGTAGGAAGAACTTAAATCATATATATCTTATAACAACATGCTTTTTTTTTTGGCTGCCTTTCTTTTTGCTTACTCAGATAACCATATTACATGAAATACCGATAATATGCACTGTTCAGCTTCCTAAAATCTAGCCAAGGGAACAACTCCTAGAATGTATTTTCAAAGTCTAACATTGGAGATGATATTAGCTTACTCATAAAAAAGTCAAAAAAAAAAAAACTTGTTTATCCATGTTCTATATGTCACTAAAATGAACCAGGAGGAAAGGTAGTTAAAAAAAAAAAAGAAGACATTCTCTGCACGGTGTGTATTCTGAAGTGCCAACTCAAGGGGAAATGGTAGGGAAATGTTTCTTCAGTACAATCTGGCAGAGTGGAGAGAGGGCTGATCTTAGAGCCAGGAAGACCAAAGAGTGAGTCTGCCTTTCATTAGCCATATGACATAGAGCATTTAAATCTGCAGTGCTTCAGGGAAGTCTGGAAGTGATAGAGAAGTTGGTGACTTGTATCAAGGGTCAGATCTAGATATACTTTATCTGCAATAATTTAGATAATAACACAACTTTCAAAAATGTCAGAATGGATCTAGTCTTATAAGACTGTTTACAAGCCAGATAGAGTCACTTCAAGATAATTTATTGTAATCAAGATAGCCTCGATTTTGGTTTAGCTAGGATGGGATTGTGGTCTAATCATTTAACTGGTTATGCACAGTGGGTAACCCTTGAAATGTACCTTTGAATGAAGGTAGGAATCTCTTCTATTAAATATTAGTTAGAATATTCTAAAGGGGAACTCTTAAGTGGCTATTTTTGTTTTATAAAACAGCTTTGACTAGAGAGATCTCAGTATCTCAAGAAAGGAGATGATCACAGAAGTCATTTATTCCAACCTATAGGTAAGCAAGTAAGTAACCTCCTATAACATTTTGCTTTCCAGGGGACCCAACAAGAATTTTCATCCAGGTTTTGCTTGAAGAGTTGCAGGGAATAATGCGAACTACTTCCTGAAATAGCTCATTCTACTCTGGGAAAATTCTATTTGTTTAGAATTCAATCAGACTGAAATTTGCCTTTATGCAATATCTATCTTTGATCCTTGACTTGCCCTCTAGAGCCAAGTAGAATAGTGGAGTTCCTCTTTCACAGTTTAAAACAGTTATTTACTCCCTAAGTCTTCTCTCTTTTACATTAAACAACTTAGTTTCCTTTAATTGATCTTCATATGGCATAGTCCCCAGCCCTGGCTGCCCTTTTTTTTTTGGATACCCTACAATTTTTCACCGTGCTACCCAGAAAAGAGCATAATACTCTACTTTAGGTGTAGAGTTCCCTTGTGCCAATTTTATATGTTTACAAAGAGGAAGGAAAATCAGCTTTCAGTTTCGGATGATGTAAGAAAGACTGTTTACATTTTTAAACAGAAATATGGTCCAGTGGTGAGAACATGTGACTGGGAGTCATATTTTCATTTTGTAGATCCTATTTTTAGATACACTCACGAGTGACTCATGAAATAACCTTGAGCAAATCGCTAGTCATCTATAAGCTTCAGGTGAACCATCTGTAAAACAGAACAAGTAATATTTTTCTCAATCAGAGTTGTCCTGAACAAAGGTAGAATGGACTCTTGTCCCCTTTTGGTATGTATGTGATTTCATTAGGTTGTGAATTTTGGTCACCCCAAAGTTTTATAATTTTGCTTCCCATGGAAAATAGATAGCACCTGACATTTTACCAAAAACCTCATCCCTTCTGCTTAAGACGGATTCTGTGAATGCTGGTTGGTTTGTTGATTGGTTGGTTTGTTTTTATGGGGGAGGGGAGGAAGAAAGAGCTAAAGGCTACTGAGTACAAGGGGGCTGAGGCAAGATACTAGAAAGGAAAAAAAGAGAACAGAAAGCTGACAGTGAAGATAAACTTTACAATGGATTTAGAGCTGGATGTGACTTTGAAGATGATCTAATGCAACTACTTAATTTTATAGATGAGAGAAGTTAAGTTCAAAGAAATTTAAGTTATTTGCCCAGGTAAGAATTAGAACTGGGATCTGAACTCATTTTCTGACTACAATTCCAGGATTTTTCCCACTGCAATCATCACAGTTTTGCTTAAGGAGGATCTTGATCATCATGGAAATATGATAAATTGATTTATTATATACCCTTGTCTTCAATATAAACTACAAAGTCTTAACTTGTTATTGAGAGTTTTTTCAAGCCAAACATAAGAATTCCTTATTAATGATGACACTCTCCAAGTCCTCATATTTCTCAAATGACATTATACATATAGTTCCAGAATGCTAATAATGTAATTTAGGGGAAAACAGATTTATATCAGTATTTCATACCTTATATCACACAGCTAGAAATTATCTGAATATAAAGTGATACCATAAAAAATTAGAAAAAAAGAAAGGTTATATATGTTTTAGGATTACTATGCACATATGAGAAAGAATGGGAATTCTTGTTTTTTGTTTTTTTAGGGTTTTGCAAGGCAAATGGGGTTAAGTAGCTTGCCCAAGGCCACACAGCTAGGTAATTATTAAGTGTCTGAGGTCGGATTTGAACTCAGATACTGACTCCAGGGCTGGTGCTCTATCCACTGCGCCACCTAGCCACCCCAAGAATGGGAATTCTTAACCTTTTTTTTAATGTCATGGACTTCTTTCTCAAATTAATGAACTTTTAGTGCATAAAATAAAATATATAAGGTTTGAAAAAGGAAATCAAATAGAAAAAGAAAATAAAGATATAATCTTTCCCTATTCATGTTCACAGAACCCTTGAAATATAATTCATAGAACATAAGCTAAGAACCCCCCATATTGGGGGGGATTAATAACCAGAAATTAAATAGAAGATATCATGAAAGACAAAAGTAGAGAGTCTCAGTTACATCCAATTTAAAAGCCTCCTAACAAAGTGAATGCAGCCAAAATTATAAGGAATTAAATTTCTGATAAAAAAAAAAAAACTTGACATCTGAAGTCTTTAGGGAATTGATACAAATATATGACTAAAAATATTTCCAATAAACAGTGGTCAAAGGATATTAGTAGATAGTTTTCAAAGAAGAAATATATACCATAACTACCTGAAAACAAAACAGTCCCAAGATGTGGTAGGAGCACAATTTCCTAGGGCTCTGTGAAGAAGATTGTGAAGTTTTTTCTTAAGATCGTGCTCTCAGGCAGACTAGGTTAATTTTCTTTTAAAATTATGGAATCAGTCCTCTAGATGTGACTGGCTCAGGTTATAAAACTAAGGCTTTAATGAAGCTTCTTGGTGACTGAACTATAAAAACATACTGGACGTGAACTTCTTTTTTAGGCCTCTGACTGAAGGAATGACTAACACCCATTAGAAAAGCTATGATCACCTGTATCAAGACTTATAGATCCTTCGTGAACTTCCCTTCCCTGTTCTAAATATCCTTCCACGTTCTAAAAATCCTTCCACTGCTGAAACTAAGTATTTATTTTTTTTCTTCCTTGTTAGATAGATTATAAGTGTCTCATTTTGTTCTAATTTCTGACCTAAACTACCAGGAGAATGATGTGAGTCAGTTCTACCTCATGACCCAAGGTATCACTTCACATTCATCAAACTTGCAAATATGCAAAAAAAAAAGGGGAAAACTCATACTTGGAAAGCCTGCCAGGAGATAGGAACATTAATTCACTATGAATTTGCTTAAAAATTCTGTAAAACAATAATTATCCAAGAAAAGCTACTAAATTTTTCCTACACTATGACCTAGAGATTCCACTGCTCTTTATTCCCAAAGAAGTTTTGTTGAAAAAAAAACTTGTGGAAAAAATGTTCATAGCAGTATTACTTGTGATAACAATAATCTGCAAATTAACTGTGCTTAATAATAGGGGAATGGCTGAACAAATTTTCATATATTAATATGCTACAGTGCCTAAAGGAATGACATATGCAGAATCCAGAGAAACTGGGGAAGACTTTTATGAAATGATGGTCAAAAAAATCCAAAAAAATACAAGGACCATAACAATGTAAATAAAATCATCATGTATTGGCAACAAAAGTCTAGTCATTTACAACTAAGTTAGTGCCATATTGTGAAAGTTAAAAAAAAATGCCTCTCTTTTCTGTTAACATACTCTATTTCATAAGGTTTAATAGGATATTTGTTGCAAAATCCCTGTTGTTATAACACAAAATTTATTGATTTTTTTAAAAAAGTAGTCTATTAGTTCCTCTTAAGTGTGAACTTTTGAGAACTCTAAGGCTCCCTGGAACTCTGAATTCTATGGTCTTAAAGATTTATGAAAAAAAATATAGGAAAGGATAGACAAGAATAAGGAGTGAAGATTTGATCTGAAATAGTGAAGGGAGTATCCACAATGATGAAATCACGAATTTACCAATGTATCCAATAATACTAAAGAACTCGAGAGGCTTTAATGGTAATAATAACTAACATTTGCATGTCATTTTAAGTCTTAAAAAACACTTAGCTCACCACAATCCTATCTATCCTCATTTAATAGATCAGAAAACATGTTCAGAGAGATTAACTTGTCATATTGTTGCTCATGTACCTACTATATTGTTGACATTCAGTAAATGTTTTATAATTATAATAATTATAGAATTCACAAACTATGAGTTGTAGGCAAAAGTCAATGGATTCTTCTCATGTAGCCCAATTCATCAACTCTAGACTTATGCTTTTTTAGAAAATACTTTTTGTTTATATTATGTTATTGTAAAAATTAGGTCCTAAACAAATATCTAATACAGCTTGTGAATCAACATTATAAAATGTGCCTGGGGGGAGAAAGTACTGAAATATGATATAGGAAAATCACCCCAAAATGTTTTTGTGTTATAGATAACAACAAAAATGTTGAAAGGTTGGAAAAGAATGTGAGTACTGCAAACAAATGGTACCAAACTAAAAATCCTGACCTGATACAAAATACCAGGCATTCATATGGCCTGGTTAATCATGTGTCTGATATCTTGGTTGTGTACCCACAAACATCAGCTTGAAGGCAATCATGATTTTTAAATATTCAGAAAGTCAGTTATTACCCAAAATCACAGTTACATGTTAGATTTGTCTGAACATAAAAGGGCAAAAAGTGAGATCTCTTGTCTCACTAAATTGGCATCACATCCTCTTTCCATTGTCATCTCAAGCAATTTGGGTTACTAAGGAAATATGGACAAAAGCAAAAGAAAGCACCTAGCTAAATCCAAATTAATATTTTATATGCCATAGTAGCTAAGATGATGTAGTAGGGGGAAAAAATGGATTAGGAACAAGAAAATCTGAGTTCTAATTATTGCTTTGCCACTTAAGGAAATGTATTGCCTTGAGCAAGTCATCCTTTATTTATTTACCTCTCTGGTCCCTAATGTTAGTATGGATAAAATGAAAGGATAAGTCTAGAGTTTTGGCAAGGGTCCACCTCAAAATCCTTTGTATTCCCCTTTAGTCTTGTATCTATCTCACCACCAGATGGCTCTGATAAACACAACCAACTGAGCTGTCAGCCACCCACTAACTCAAGGACTGCATGGACACGCCCTTATTTTTCATTTGCCATGTCTCTCTCCTAACTCTCCTTCCAGGAGATCTCCCAGCAAGGGTGGGCTTTCAGCAAAAAGGAACAAAATGACCAATATGTACTTGACCCCAAGGATTGTACTCTTTCTCCCTTAATTATCCTTTTTAAGTTATATTGTGATAACCCTAATTGCAATTCACTTATATTTGGGTAATCCTAATATTTTAATCTGTTCTCTTTCCTAGGTTTGTCATCCCTTAGTTCTCAATCTTAAATTCCAAAATTTAAAATTGGCACTGATTTTAATGGCCATCCAGATTTTAAGAGAGAGAGAGAATGCTTAAAATAATATGAAGTACAAGCAGTTTTAAGAGCAGCCAGAGATTGCTTCTATAAAGTTAGGGAAGGGAGTCATGAAACCGAGTCCCCCCTTTATGGATATAGCAAGTCCCCCATTTTGGAATGGGTACAGCAGGGGAGAGTAGATGTGACAGGAAGGGTAGCTAACAAGTGAGAGGATCCTGGCCTCCAAAAATGTATAGGGATGGGGAAAAGGGAAGGAAAAGCCAATGCATGGCAGCCTCATGAAATCCCATTCCTGAATCTGGGATAGTACTGGATGGTTCTGGGATTCTTTTCTGGAGTCCTCATTGTTTCTTTCTCCCACTGGAGATTAGAGGTGCCTGACACCGTTGGTTCAAGTTGCAGGGGAAGAGTACAGCATATAGAATTCAGCTGGGACACTGCTCTGACATCAACACTTTACCATACACCCACTCAACCATGTCGTATTCTTTGATCCTTTGCTGATTGCTTCTTTCTCTTCGTATTTTACTTGATTGTCTTTTATTTTTTATTTTTACCTACAAAACCTCCTTCAGGGTCAGGATCCAAGAAAATGTTCTCTGGGTAATTTTCCTTCAAGTAAAATCTGAAACCTCTCAGAACTAGCCTTAGATGGAGTTGGAAAAGGGGCATTGCCCTTGGCACTGATATCAGAGAGGGTGCTTTGTCCCTGATTGCCCTTGTTCTATGTCCTCCTGGGGAAGAGTTCCAAAAGGTGAGCTACCTTTAATTAGAAGTTATGGGTATGTAAGGTCATAGTCTGGTTATAGACAATTGTACCTTCCCCAGCTTGAAGTTGTATCCTGGCAAAGAACTATTATTAAGGAAAACATGCATGAAACTAATCCATGGAGACAAGCAGAGAAGTGTTTTTTGCTTACCTAATTTTTAACTGAAGCCTACTTAAATTTTTATTCAGAGTCATAAATTTCATGAATTAAAAAAAAAAGTACACTGTTATAATTCTGTCTTTTCCTGATGTCTGACCTCTGTGCAGAAGCCATCTTCCCCCTTTGGTATAGGTTCCTTCATGTCTTTTCCTATCAAAATTCTCACACTTCAAGGCCCAGTTCATTTGTCAACATTTCCTTAAGGTCTCCCTGATTCCCTCTAGTAAATGATGTCTCTTCTTCCTAATCTCTTATGTTTCCTTACATGTCTTCTATTCACTTCTCTGGTTATCATGTGTATTGAATTTATTTGTGTACATCTCACTCCTACTAAACTGAAACTTTCTTAAAGGTAAGGACTATATCATTTTTCTTTTTACATTCCTTTTCATCATCTTTGTATCTCTCCATAGCTTAGAATGATGCTCTGCCAGTGAAGCTTACTAAATATTTGAATTGAATGACTATGAGGCTTCTCAAATGACTGAGAAATTTTTTTCTGTGCCTGGTCTGATCTAAACAATACACTCCACAGAGCCACTAGTGAAATATAAGTTTTAAGGGGAAGCGAGTGGTTGGAGGAATTGGAACCCTAAAACCCCAAGCTGATAAGCAGCCATACCCCAAAGAAATCAGCAAAGGTCCTAGGATTTCTATGTACAGCAAAACTGAGTTGGAAAACAACAGCTCCAGGATATGTTTGCCAAGGCCCTCAAATGACTGGATAGATATAACCCTTCTTTTAAAACACAGAAACTACAGATAGTACTATAGCTGAAGGGACTAGTGAGACTCAAATAGAATGTTGGGAGAAACGGTGTTGGTAATTGAAAAAGTAAATTTTTTTTAAGACTTGATATTAAGTGCGATATTAAGTCAGGGAGAAAGCATGTATTTTACCAGTGTTCTGGTATGAAAACATAGGTGAGAAAATGGCTTATCGTGAGAAATTTCTCCCTAAGAAGTTAGGAAGAATGTGTGTGTGTAGGTATGTGTATATGTATTATCTGCAATCCATGAAGATATGTGAACCTATGGAGAAGACATGGAGGAAAGTAGTATAAAACATCTTCCTCATCAGGACTATTAGGGAAGGTGCATGTGTTCTCTATGAGCATACCTTTGATAAATTGGGGAGAAAAACTCTTTAAGAATTATAGTTTGATATCTTTAGTCATATGAAATATTGTTCTAAATCATTATTGATTAGAGAAATGCAAATTAAAACTATCTCACATCTATCATATTGACCAATATGACCAAAAAAAGAAAATGATCAATGATGGAGGGGATGTGGTCAATAATATTGGTGGAGTTGTGAACTAATTCAATCTTTCTAAGCAATTTGGAATTTGGAATTATGCCCAAAAGGTAATAAAATTGTATATACCCTTTGATCCAGCAATATCACTACTATCCTTAAGAAATCACACGCAAAAAAATCCTACATGTACAAAAATATTCTTAACTTTTTTTGTAGTGGCAAAGAATTGGAAAATGTGGGGATACCCATCACTTGGGGAATGGTGGAACAAACTGTGCTATATGAATGTGATAGAACACTGAAATCATGAGGGATGGGACTTCAGAATTGCCTGGAAAGACTTGCATGAATTTCTGCTGAATGAAATGAGCAGAACCAGATGAATATCATACACATGAACAACAAGGAGCTGATGATCAACTATGATGGACTTGTTCATTTCAGTAGTATAATAATCAAAGACAATTTTAAAAGACTTGTGATGGAAAATACCATCCATATCCAGAGAAGGAAATATAGAGTTTAAATGAAGACCAAAGCTTTTTAAAAGTTGTCTTATGTAATATGTCATTTTTTTCTCTTTAATTTTTTTCTCGTGTTTGGATTTGATTTTTCTTGCACAACATGATCAATATGGATCTATGTTTAACATGGTTAGAAATGTAGAACCTTATTAAATTTCTTTCTGTCAGGGGAAGGGTGGAGGGAAGAAAGAGAGGGAGGAAAAAATCTTGCAAAAAAAATGATTGGTTAAAAACCATTGTTGCATGCAGTTGGAAAAACAAAATATTTAAATTTTTAAAAAAGGGAAATTATTTCCTGGGGAAAAGATGGTGAAGAACAAGAAAGGAGAAGGATATATTTTCTCTTCTGAAGAAGCAGTTCTCAACTTTATTTTGTAAATTGGTATATCAGAAAAGATTTTTATTAGTTATCTAAACTATTTCCTATGGAGAAAAGCTAAACAGATTTTACAATTGAAGAGTCAACTGACAATTACGTGGAAGATTTGAAGTAACATTGATCATACCCAAAATATTATAAATAATTATATATAATAAATATATAATTATATATAATAAATATAAATAATTATATAATAAATTGTATGTGTATATGTTGAATGTTTTTAATATTTAAATATAGAAATATAAGAATAATTGTTATAGGGGAAATATTTTCTCTAGTTTATTAAATAATTTATATGAACTGAGGTGGGGGCTTCAGCAATTGACTATCTGATGAAAATAAGTTTATTCATGATAAATAAATTAATATGCTCATAGATTACTTTAGAGCTCAGTAGGATAAATTTTTTAAGAAGGGAATGAGTAGGGCAGTTAGGTGGTGTAGTGGATAGAGCACCAGCCCTGGAGTCAGGAGGTCCTGAGTTCAAATTTGACCTCAGACACTTAATAATTGCATGGTTGTGTGTCCTTGGGCAAGTCAGTTAATCCTCTTGACTTAAAAAAATTTTAAAAAAAGGAATGAATCAAGTCAGATTGAGATTGGTTAACTACAAATGAATATACTAAATACCATAAAATTTATTTCACATGTAAGAGGTGGTGTGTGGTGGATCCCAACTTCTCTAATTTGTTAAAACAGTGACTTCCCAGAAGTTATGGATAGGAAATTCTGTGCTAAAATGCACTGGGTCTACTCAGGCTAGTCTTTTGGCAATTTAGTCCAAACTTGAAGCAATATAAAACATTTACAATCCATCCAACAGTTAACAGAAGGAGTGTTTATTGCAGTGGAAGAGCATTCAGAGTAGGGAAGGCAAGGCAAGGTAAGATAAGAAACATTTATTAAGTACTTATTATATATCAGACACTAAGGATGCAAATACAAGCAAAAAGAAAGTCTCTGACCTCATGGAATACTAATGGGAGAGAGGGGAATGAACCACAACTGGCCTGGGCCCATCCCCTAAATGGGGGTGCCCCCCCAAAAGGATGAGGTCAGCATGGCAGAGAGATATCCAGGATAAGAAGACCTGAAGGCATGAAGGAAAGTGCTGGGGTGAGAAGGCAATTGAGCAATGGTGGTGAAATCTTGTTGAGAAAGGAAACCAGACCAGGAGGGAAATGAGAAAGAAACTGGACCAGGAGGGAAATGAGAGAAGGGGTGTTCATCCAGAATGTAGCTTTGATTCAGTTGAACACAACTCTTCTGTGTTACTGATGAGTCTGCTTTTTGATGAGCTTTGGTCAGAGGCCTGAAGGAGTTCCAGTCCTTTGCATCCTGGTTTTTGTACCCTATTGAACAGGAACCTACATCAATATCATGAACTTTCTCCCCCTGAGCCAATTAAATGTCATGAACACTCTATTTTTAAAGGAAAAACTAGGCCTAACTTAAATGGGTGTTGAGAGGGGAGGTAGAAGGCTTTAGAATATTACCTGTATTTACCTCACTCACTGGTGCTAAGTTTCTAAAAGTCTTCTAGAAGACCTTCCAACATTTAAATGACTTTAATCATTATATGAGACTCTATACAGACGTGTGTGTGTGTATAAATATATAGAGAGAATGTAAATATTATAGATATAATTAAGACAATTATGATCTCAAAAAATCAGAAGTCTGGCATAGGTAACAAAGAAAGAGAAAAAAGAAAAACTAAATCAAAAAGATAGCAAAACAAATACAATAAGGGAGAATAAAAACCAGAAACCCCAGACTTTACCTTCCTCCTTCAGAAATATGGAATCCCAAATTGAAAAGGTTTGGTCCATATGATGAGTGAAACCGCATTTTTGCAGTTCCCAGTGAATGATCTTTTCAACCTCCAGAAACTTATCTTTCTGCAAGATGAAATCAACTCTGAAATTTCTACCACCTCAGCACCACCTGCTCCTAGGAGCCACTGGACTTGATTGATCAGCGAGATAACATAATCCTACACTTTAGGTAAATTCCCTTAGCAGCTGAATAGAGGATGACTTGGAGAGGGAAGAGATTTAAGGCAAGGAGGTCAGTTGGAAGGTTATAGAAGTGGTCTAAAAGACAGTGATGAGGGACTGAACTAGAGTTGTGGCTTTATGAGTGGAGTGAAGGAGCATATAAAAGAGGTATTGAGAAGGTAGAAACAAGATTTGTCAAACATTGTTTAGGAAGACACTGAGGTTGTGGGATTAGAAATTTGGTGGTGTCTTTTACTGTAATAGGAAAGTTCAGAAAAGGGGAGGCTTTGGAAGAAAATAATTTTTTTTTCAAGTGACTTGCCCAAGGCTATACAGTTAGTATAAGGTAAGTATCAAGTGTCTGAGGTTGAACTTGAACTCAGGTTCTCCTGGCTCTGGAACTAGTGCTTTATCCACTGCACCACCCAGCTGCCCCAATTAATTGTGTTTTTAATGTGTTGAGTTTGAAAAGTCTATGAAACATCCAGGGTCAATCAAGGATTGCCCTATTCTGCAACCCATTTAATGATTTCTTCCCTTTCCTGGGAACCCCAAGAGGTGGGAGGGGTAAGATACAAAGTCTTTGAGGGGCGGCTAGGTGGCTTAGTGGATAAAGCACCGGCCTTGGAGTCAGGAGTATCTGGGTTCAAATCCCGTCCCAGACACTTAACAATGACCTAGTCTTTGCCCCCTTTGAGTCCTCTGAGGGACTGATCAGGCCCTGGTGAAGTGTAGGGGCAGAGGGTCTGTCTCAGACACTTAACAATGACCTAGTCTTTGCCCCCTTTGAGTCCTCTGAGGGACTGATCCCTTCTTCCCTAGGACTGAATAGACATTTGAACATCCTCCTTGACTCTTTTTTTTTTTAGGTTTTTTGTAAGGCAAACGAGGTTAAGTGGCTTGCCCAAGGCCACACAGCTAGGTCATTGTTAAGTGTCTGGGACCGGATTTGAACCCAGTTACTCCTGACTCCAGGGCCGGTGCTGCTTTATCCACTGCGCCACCTAGCCGCCTCTTCTTGACTCTTAAAAAAAAGTATTCTACCTCCCAACAATACTACCAATTGATTCACCCCCAAGGGAGGCAGTGTCCAATTAGTACTGAATACTATACCATGAATAATGTGGAGGAACCAATCAGTTCTAGATTACTATAAAAAAGGGACTATAAGTTGGGTCTGGTTTTATTTACCACTGCCCATGCCAATGCCCACTATACTAGGCCAAGTATCTCTGCCCACTCTTTTGCTCCCATGACCTCTGCCCCTACCCACTTCACCAGGGCCTGATCAATGCCCATTGCCACTCCTGCTGGGTCCTGATCTGCTGGGGACAATGATTGCCCCAACGTACCAAAGCATGAGAAAATTCACATTGTTGCCATTGAGGCTAGGAATAACCAGCTCAGAATCACCTACAAAACTGTTTAGGAAGAGAAATATTCAGTCTCTAAAAATATAAAGAAGACCCATAAACTCCTTTAAGCCATTAAATGTGATTTATCTGCCATGGTCAAGCAGGAGCCATTTCTATCAAGCATGAGGATGATGTCTGAGGCCTGAGAGATTCATAAGAGTTTTTTAATGCAGAGAAAGAAAGAGAAGGGGCGGGGGGATGCAGGGAGAGAGAGAAAGAGAGAGAGAGAGAGAGAGATTATAACTCATAATCAAGTATTGTAGAATCTTTTGAAATTGATGTAGCCCACCCTCCTATCTATATCCTTAGCTCTGAAAAGGTGTCAGGACTCCTGGGGAGGCTCAAGACAGAGATCCTAATAGTTCCAACAAGGGGTCAAGCAAGGTTTCATTCTTCATCTTTTGCCTTTTTCTGCTGGGGAAAATACATTGCTATCTCCCAAATTCAATCCCTTCTCTCTGTTTTGAAGATAAATTGATTTTTTTAAAAATCCCTTAGCAGAAGGCTTGAATTGCCAGGCTAGAAGGCCTGAAGTCAATGTCTGGTAGAGATGAAGACTGCTATTATCCCCAAGTACTAGAACATACAAAATCTACTAATGATAATTAACTGGATAAGATACAATTCTTTTTTTTATTGTTTGATTTTTGAATTTTACAATTTTTCCCCCAATCTCACTTCCCTCCCTCTACCTCCCACAGAAGGTAGTCTGATAATCTTTACATTGTTTCCATGCTATATATTGATCAAAATTGAATGCTGAGGGGGGGCTGCTAGGTGGCGCAGTGGATAAAGCACTGGCCCTGGAGTCAGGAGTACCTAGGTTCAAATCCGGTATCAGATACTTAATAATTACCTAGCTGTGTGGCCTTAGGCAAGCCACTTAACCCCATTTGCCTTACCAAAAAGAAAAAAATTGAATGCTGAGAGAGAGAATATCCTTAAGGAAAAAATAAAATATAAGAGATGGCAAAATCACATAATAAGACAACTTTTTTAAATTAAATGTAATAGTTTTTCATTTTTGGATACAGATAGTATTCTCCATCACAGATACCCAAAATCATCCCTGATTGTTGAACTGATGAAATGATCAAGTCCATCAAGATTGATCATCACCCCCATATTGCTGTTAGGGTGTACAATATCCTTCTGGTTCTGCTCATCTTGCTCAACATCAGTTCATGCAAATCCTTTTAGGCTAGTCTGAAATCCCATCCCTCTTGGTTTCTAATAGAACAATAGTGTTCTATAACATACATATACCACAATTTATTAAGCCATTCCCCAATCGATGGACATTGACTCAATTTCTAATTTTTTTTTGCCACCACAAACAGGGCTGCTATGAATATTTTTATACAAGTGATGTTTTTACAAGCTACAAATCTGAATGAAATAGATGATATTTACACCAATCATTCCCTGCTGAATGTCTGTAGACAATTCACTTACTAATTTCCTTCTACCTCCTCCATGATGTTGGAAGCCTCCATTTA
This sequence comes from Macrotis lagotis, assembly GCF_037893015.1. Lineage (NCBI taxonomy): Eukaryota > Metazoa > Chordata > Mammalia > Peramelemorphia > Peramelidae > Macrotis > Macrotis lagotis. The sequence continues at coordinate 262,968,245 of NC_133661.1, read as the reverse complement.
AACTGCCACCTTATGAGAAGCAGAACCAGAAGACAAGAGATTACTCAAGGTTCACCTTCCTCACATTATCTATATCTTCCCTTCTTGCCTCCATTCCTGTACAACTATCACCAAAATATCTAAGCTAGGCCTAAGGTAAACTTACTGATAGTTCAGGCCCCAAATTAGAATAAAATGAAACATTCTTGGTTCATCTAACAGTTATCAAAAGATTTACTTAGCCATAGCCAAGGAAGGACTTTCAGAATAGGGAGATGTTCATCTAGAGTGTGGCCTTGATCAGCTGGGCTCAGCTCTCATGTGTTGAGATATCTGACTAGACTACAGTCAGAGACCAGAGAGAAAAACTCTAGCCTCTCTTGTTCTCAACCTTAGTCCTCTAAGCCTATTAATTCTCACATAGCTTTAATACCTTTCAAGGAAAAAAACGTATCCTAACTAGTAGAGCAGGGCTCTCAAGCTATTCTCTCTCTGTCTCTCTGTCTCTCTCTCTGTCTCTGTCTCTCTCTCTCTGTCTCTCTCTGTCTCTGTCTCTCTCTGTCTCTCTCTGTCTCTGTCTCTCTCTCTCACACACACACACACACACACACACACACACACACACCCCTGCATTGGCAAGCCACATCTCTAGAGTACAACTACTTTGTCTCCCCTCAAGATCCAAAAATTAATCCTGAGGGACTGAGATTACCTTGTAATGCTCATCGGATCTACCAGCATCTTATCCCTTGCTTCAAAGTGGAATTAATTGATCAATACACTCAGTCCCCATAGTTATACTTGCACAGGTTGAGGTAGGGGTAAAGAAAGCTTCAGAACATTGCCCACACCACAAATGCTTAGATTTTGAATGGGAAAGCATTAAGCGTCAAATGCTAAATTCAACATTAGGAACACTTGCAGCTGTTGGTGGAAGTGGTTAAATTTAGGCAATCTGACCTGTGTCTAGAAACTCCTGAGTTATATCCTGGATCCTCTAGGTGACTAATGAAAGATAAACTCACTGAGGGTAAGCAAGGAGAGAACTATATGTAACAACACTAATAGAGAGCTCCAGGGAAGTATAGTCTATATTGTAAAGGATTTGAAGCCTTACACTTCTCAATTAGTTGCGTGAGACATCCCATTGCTAACTGAATTTGTTCTGACACTAACAAGAATAAGTTCCAAGAGACAGAACATTACTGGGAACCTCCTTCCTCATTGAGGAGAACTATATATTTTCTACTTTAGCTTTGAGTCTTCATCTAATATGTTTACTATAGCCACTCATTATTGTGATTTTTTTAAATATTAAACATAACTACTAAGTAAAAAGGAAAAAAATAATATAAATAGCAAATATATAAACAATAAATAATGAAATACACATATAAACCTACCATGTACTCCTAGTTATGATGGAAAGTAAACAGATACATTTTTATATGAAACTAAAAAATGGTAATGTATGAGAGAGAAAAACTAAGAGAGTGGAATCACGCTAACAGGAAAACTAATAAGAGTCTAGAATGATTCACAGATCTTGACTACATCCTTCATCATTATTGGTCAATTCAAGAATGTTTGCACTACATAAAACTTCTTCTCTACCAATTTCTTCACCACTTTCCAGCTGAAAAAAAATCCTTTTCTCTACTCTAGTACAGTAGAACCTCAGTTTACGAATTTAAAAGGTTCTGAGATTTTTTTGTCATGCAAATTGTTTGTATTGCAAAGCAAAATTTCCCATAGGAAATAATGTGAAGTCAGATGATTGGTAATCCATCCCCCAAAATATTCATAAAAAAGAATTATTTATAATTTTATGTAAGTTTTTTTGTCCCTAATACAATAGCAATGATTAGTACACTATCTAAACTGAAAATAAAAAAATTAACCTGTAGTATTACCCTTGAGAAGAGTCATGGCTGGAATGAGAGAGATGATAGCGAAAAAGAGGAAGGGTTATTGCTTGGAAGGAGTATCTCCTTCCTTAAGAACATCAGGGATTTCAACATTGGGGTGTTCTCTTTTTTGCTACTTTCACAAAAAGTAGCCTTCACTTATTTTAAATTCTTTAGAATCACTTTCATGTTTTGACTCATTGATTTTTTTTTTCTTTACTTTCGATTCTGAGTGAATTGGAGAGGGGAGTTTCTTGAAATAGGTAGACCAATTAGGAAGCTAGGCAATGAGCAAAGGAGATGACCATGAATAGTGAGAAGTTAGAAGGGGCTATCCATGAAGATAGTATTGAAGTAGAGATGGACAATGTGTATTGAGTGAGATTCCTTTGTTTGACATATGAAAGCAAAAAAAAAAAAACCATTGCCCTAGTTGAATGTCATCCCTTCCCTAGTGGTTCAAGTCCAAACATGATGTTCATACTGAGAATTTTTCTTCTTCCTGCAAGACAAATTTTGGGAAAAAATTTCCTTAACCAGGTTACTAGTAAGCCAAGGTTCTACTGTATAGCCTTTCAATCAACTTTCCCCATTAAAAGAGTGTTTAGAAAGTATTAGCTCTTAATGTGACCAGCAATTCTTTTTCAACCAGATAACTACCAGCCTTTTAACACTAATCTCTGCTCTCTACAGATCAATACAATCAGTTACAATATTCCCCCATGTATAAGATTCACCTTAATTTTGGGGCTTGAAATTTGAAAAAAATATATCCATAGAGTTAATGAACTTGTTTTATTCATCATGAAATTCAAGGACCTTCTGCTTATAACTTTCAGGCATCTTTTGGGCATGTAAGCATGCTTAGTCCATTCCATTTCATGAACCTGAAGCACCAGTTGTGGCTCCTTTGAAATCAGTCACTTCTTTTTCATCATCAGTTCTTCTGGCCTCCTGCTGACCCATCTTTCTAGACACAGGAATTCCACTTGCCCTTTGCACTTCAATCCATCTCTTCACTTCCCTTTCTAACTCAGGCCATTTGGCTGCCTTGCCTCTCATGGCTTTCTTCTGCCATGGTATTTTAAGTAGGGTTTCTTCCTGTAAACATTCTTGGATTGGTTTCTCAGTTGGAGGAGGACCAAACTAATGCTCAGCAGCACAATTTCCATTCACTTTTTGCAAACTGGATCTCTTTGAACTTGAATTCAGCATCATATAAAATTTTTTTCTGAGCCATTGCTGGGCAGAACATGGCAAAATATACCAATAACAAAGGCAAAACACTGAGTGCAAAGACAGCAAATTCAAAAAAAGCAGGAAATGCAAGTAAAAAAATCTACACCCACTGTATAAGATGCTCCCAGTTTTTAGACCCCAAATTTTCCAAAAAAGGGTGCATTGGGGTGACTAGGTGGTACAGTGGATAGAGCATCGGTCCTGGAGTCAGGAGGACCTGAGTTCAAATCCATCTCCAGACACTTAATAATTACCTACCTGTGTGACCTTTGGCAAGTCAATTAACTCCACTGCCTTCCCCCCCCCCCCCCCACAAAAGAGTTCATCTTATACATGGGGAAATGTGGTATTTGCTTATCCAGGGAAGAGTGGTGTCTAATGAGAACAGAATTCATACCATTTTAAGCCTGAGGTGGCAGCAGAGAGCCGGAAGAGCTAACAAAAAGTTTCACCTTTCTCCCACTCTAGAGGAACTGAAGGGTAATAGCAACCACTGGAGCTTTTGGTGAATGACATCAAATCTCCCTAGTCAATCAGAAATCACTCAACTGAAACTTTCAGCAGATTGAGTCTAATTGGTGCATCGCTCTCTTTTTTTTAAATTTTATTTTTCCTATCTACATATAAAGATAGTTTTCAGCATTTCATTTTCTGTAAGATTTTGAGTTTGACCTTTTTTTTAACTTCCCTCCTTTTCCTTCCCCCCCAACTTGGCAGTAAGTAATCTGGTATAGATTATACATGAACAATTGTGTTATACATATTTCCATATTAGTCGTGTTGTGAAAGAAGAATCAGAACAAAAGGAGGGGAAAACCATGAGAAATGAAAAGCATAAAACAAATTTTTAAAAGTGAAGATAGTATGCTTTGGATTGCAATCAGATTCCATTGGTCTTTCTCTGGATGTGGATGGCATTTTCTATCACAAATCTTTTAGAACTGTCCTTGATCATTGAACTGCTGAGAAGAGCAAAGTCCATCATAGTTGATCATCACATAATGTTGTGTACAGTGTTCCCCTGGGTCTTACCTCACTCAGTATCAGTTCATATAAGTCTTTCCAGGTTTTTCTAAAATTCATCTGCTCATGAGTTCTTACAGAAAAAAGGTATTTCATTATATTCATATTTGTTTAATTATTTGTTTAACTATTTGTTTAACTATTTGAACATTTCAATTTCCAATTCTTTGTCACTACAAAAAAGATTTATAAATATTTTTGTACATATGAAACTTTCACCCTTTTTAGATCTCTTTGGGATACTAGTAGTGATATCTGGATCAAAGGTTATACACAATTTTATGGCTCTTTGGCCATAGTTCCAAATTGCTCTCCAGAAAAGTTAGATCAGGTCACAACTCCACCAACAGTGTACTATATCCTGCTTTTCTCACATCCCTTCCAACATTTATCAATTTTCTTTTTTGTCAAATTAGTCAATCTGATATGTGTATGGTGTGTACCTCAGAGTCGTTTTAATTTGCATTTCACTAATTAGTAGTTACTTGATATATTTTTATTTGAAAATATAATTAGTTTTAATTTCTTCACCTAAAACCTGCCTATTCATATCCTTTGACCATTTATCAGTTGGGAAACTATGTGTATATCTATATGTGCATTTGATTGAGTTCTCTATATATTTTAGAAATGAATCCTCTATTAGAAATACTAGCTGTGGGGGCAGCTAGATGGCGCAGTGGATAGAGCACCGACCCTGGAGTCAGGAGAACCTGAATTCAAATCCGGCCTCAGACACTTAATAATTACCTAGCTATGTGGCCTTGGGCAAGCTACTTAACTCCATGGCCTTGTAAAAACTTAAAAAAAAAAAAAAGAAATACTAGCTGTAAAAATTGTTTCTCAACTTTTTTCATTCCTTGGTTGTATTTGTTTTATTTGGGCCAAACCTTTTAAATTTGATATAATCAAAATTATCCATTTTGTATTTTATGATGATCCCTACTTCTTCTTTGATCATAAACTTCTCCCCTATCCCTAGATCTGGAGTTGTTTTCTTTTTCCATTTGGTCAATTGTGGTTTTTTTTTGGTTTTGTTTTTCTTTTTTTTAATTTATTTATTCTTATTTTGTACAAATAATGTTTTTTATACATTACTAAAAAATTCTTCTTTAAGAGTAAACATAATACCCCATCCCCCAAGAAATTATAGACCCACATAAGCAATAAAGTAAAGGGGAGAGAAAAATTAAAATTATTAATAGCAATAAAATTATTATTATTATTATTATTGTTATTGTTGTTGTAGGTATGGCCAGGTGGTGCAGTGGATGGAGCACCGGCCCTGGAGCCAGGAGCACGTGAGCCCAAATCTGGCCCCAGACACTCAACAATCACCCAGCTGTGTGACTTCATGCAAGCCACCCCAACCCCATTGCCCTACAAAAACAAAAAAAGAACCAAAATAAAATAGTAATAATAATAATAGTAGGGGCAGCTGGGTGGCAGACAGATTATTGGTCCTTGAGCCAGGAGCACCCAGGTCCGAATCTGGCCTCAGACACCCAACAATCACCCAGTTGTGCGCCCCCAGGCAGGCTACCCAGTCCCATTTGCCCTGCAACACCCCCCCCCCCCAGAAAATAATAAAAATAAAAAAATGTGCTTCACTCTGTGTTCCAACACCACCAGCTCTGTTGCAGGTGGATCACATTCTTTAGGATAAGTCCATCACAAAAGTTACTTCCATATTTTCCCACTGTTGCCATTGCTGATCGCAACTCCCTCCTTTCCTATTTCTCCACTACCATGCACTATATTTTCTCTCTCCTTTCACTCTGACTCTGCTGTAGGGTAGCTGAGTGGCACAGCAGACAGATCCCCAGCCCTGGGGCCAAGAGGCCCCCGAGCCCACATACCACCCCTTACCCAGCCTCCACCTGGCCCTATGGTCCTGGACAGGCCATCCAATCCCAGCCCCTTGAAAGAAGTAAAAAAAGAAAATGTGTCATATCTGACCACTCTCCCCCCATGGTCCATCCTCTCCTCCATCACTCACCCCCCCCCTTCCCCCTGTCCCCACCTCCTTCTTACTCCAGATGTCTATACTCCATTGAGTATATATACTGTTTCCTCTCCTAGCCACCTCTGATGAGAGTGAAGATTCCCTCATTCCCCCTTGCCTCCCCCCCTTCCATATCATTGCAATAGCTCATCGTAATAAACAAAAATCTTATTATATGAAATATCTTGGCCTATTCCCCACTCCTTTTTCTTTCTCCCATTACATTTCCCTTTTTTATATTGACTCCATTTTTACACCACAATATATCTTCAAATTCAGTTTTCTCCTGTGCTTCATCTATAAAAGCTCCTTCTACCTGCTCTATTAAATGAGAAAGTTCATATGAGTATTATCAGTGTCATTTTTCTAATACAGGAATACATGCAGTTCATCATTAAGTCCCTCATATTTTCCTCTTCTCCACTCTCTATGCTTCACCTGAGTCCTGTATTTGAAGATCAAACCTTCTGTTCAGCTCTGGCCATCCCAACAGGAACATTTGAAATTCCTCTGGTTCATTGAAAGTCCATATTTTTCCCTGGAAGAGGACATTCAGTTTTGCTGGGTAGTTAATTCTCGGTTGCATTCTAAGCTCTTTTGCCTTCTGGAATATTACATTACAAGCCCTACAAGCTTTTAATGTAGTTGCTGCTAAGTCCTATGTGAACGTGACTGAAGCTCCATGATATTTGAATTGTGTCCTTCTGGCTGCTTGTAATATTTTCTCTTTGACTTGGGAGTTCTGGAACTTGGCTATAATATTCCTGGGGTTTGTTTTATTTGGATCTCTTTCTCAGGGAGATCGGTGGATTCTCTCCATTTCTATTTTTCCCTCTGCTTCTAGGATATCAGGACAATTTTCCTGCAGTAATGAAAATGATGTCAAGGCTCTTTTCCTGATCATGACTTTCAGGTATTCCAATAATTTTTAAATTATGTTTCCTAAATCTGTTTTCCATATCTGTTGTTTTTTCAATGAGATGTTTCACATTTTCTTCTAATTTTTCATTCTTTTGGTTTTGAAGTATTGAGTCCTCATTTCTCAGAAAATCATCAATCTCCCTGAGTTCTATTCTTTGTCTGAAGGATTTGTTTTCCTCAGAGAGCTCTCTTATCTCCTTTTCCATCTGGTCAATTCTGCTTTTTAAAGCATTCTTTTCCTCAATAACTTTTTGAACTGTTTTATCTATTTGACCTAAGCTGGTTTTTAGCATGCTATTTTCTTCAGCATTTTTTTTTTGGATCTCCTTGACTAAGTTGCTGACTTCATTTTCATGTTTTTCCTGCATCTTTCTCATTTCTTTTCCCAGTTTTTCCTCTGTCTCCCTCACTTGATTTTCAAAGTCTTTTTTGAGCTCTGTCATGGCCTGAGCCCAATTTCTGTTTTTCTTGGAGTCTTTAGATACAGGAGCTTGTGTTTCCTCATCTTCAGATTGAGTGTTTTGATCCTTCTTGGGATCATGGGTGAAGTATTTCTTTATGGTGTTCCTCTTTTTTTCTCTGTTTACTCATTTCCCCAGCCTGTGCCTGGTTTTGGGGTGCTTCCTGAGCTTTTGGGACATTCCCACAAGGATCTCATTGTGTGAGGCTCTGTCCTCCCTCCTGGTCTGTGAATGACCTTATGTGCCCCGCCCCCTGCCACAGGGCTGAGGTGGGGGGGGCCCTGCTGTTCTATGGGGGGGCCTAGACTGTGCTCAGGATCTGAATGTGGTCAGAGACCCAGAGTCCTGTTCCAGAGGCAGACTGCAGTCTCCCTCTCTTCACTCTCCTCCCTAGGTTCAATGGACTCATGCCCTGGGTCTCCTACTTACCAGCTCTGCCTGCTTCTGTTTCCTGGATCTGGGCTGTGGGGGCCAAGCTGCTTGCTGTGTGCCCTGAGGGCTGGGCTTCATGCGTGCGCGTGCTCTCTCTCTCTCTCTCTCTCTCTCTGGCAGAGGTCCCCAGCTGTTCCTCCAAGTTGTGCCTGATGCTCCCTGGGGTATAGGTCAGGAAACTGCCCCAGCTGCTGTGAGCCATGGCTCCAAGCGCCCTGAGGGCTGCTTCCAGGAGGCTGAAGTTCCTTTGCTCTGGCAGGCCGCCGCTCCAACCCAGTGGAGCCAAGCCTTTCCACTCTTTTCCAGGTTACCTTGGGTTGGAGAATTGCCGCACTGGATCCCTCTGTGGGTTCTGTCTCTCGAAAATGTAGAGTCCTTAGTTTATGAATTTTCCTCCACAGCAACTAAGAGAGGGTCCTCTCCTGTTGCCATCTTGGCTCTGCCTCCCCCCATTGTGTTTTTAAAGGAATGCTTTTCTTCAGTCAATTTTTGTGCTTTCTTTTCCAAGCTATTGCCTCTCTTTTGCATAACTTTCATTTCTTTTCCCAATTTTTCTACTTGATTTTTAAAAGCTTTTTTTTGACCTATTCCAAGAGGAAGCCCCTTTGGGACTTCACATGTAGACCTTTTCCACTGTCCTCTTCTGAGATAGTGTTGTGATCTTCCTTGTCACCATAGTAGCTTTCTATGGAGAAGGGTTTTTTTTTCCATTTCTTACTCATTTTTTAGCCCAGTTCATGGTGTCTTAAGTGCTCACAGTGCACAATGTCCCAAGCCTCTTGTGCTGGGGGCCAGGGACTTGCTCTCAGACTTTCTGTGCTGGGATCTCAAATGTTTTCAGCTTCCCTACTGCACTGGGGTTGCCCAGCCTAGTTCCACTGGCTACATAGGGGTTGGGGGCTCACCGTTCTGATCTAAGGTTGGAGGCTTCACAACTGACTTGCTCTCCTCATACCAAAGGCCTCAGTTGCTATTCTATGCTGTGGCTGCCTTCCCCCACACCTATCTGCAGTGGGTCATTATACCCCTATCCTGAATGAGATAGACCTTTCCTGAAGCCCTTCCATGATATATTAGCCTGGAAAATTGGTCCACTTTGTCTTTTTATGGGTTCTATCACTCCAGAATGCATTTAGAGGCTTGATTAAAGTTTTGAGGAAAGTTTGGAAAAGCTTAGGGAAGTTCCTGGTTTCTCTCTGTCATCTTGGCTCTGCCCCCCTGCTACTAACTAGTGCATTTGTCTCTGAGTAACTTCGACTCAAGTTCCTCATCCACCCCCTCCACCTGCCTCTGCCCCAAGCTTGTATGTGATGCCTTTTGCCCCTTTTCTGTTACTCTATATGCAAAGGTTTTTGCTTAAAAAACACAATTTTTCAAATTTAATAGTCCTTTTAAAATCATACCCAATCTTCAAATATTTATATGATTTATCATTTTTCTCAATTTTATTCAATGTAATCATAAGCAGGGCCTAAAAATCTGTATTTCAGATCATCTCTTTAAAAATGTCTAAAATCTTGTTCAAAATCATTTCTTCATATGTGTTTTAAACAGTGAAACAAAATTATTTTCCATGGAAAAACATTTTTTGTGCAAACCAGGGGTTCTTATCTCCAGGTAATTGTTAGAGACTCCTTTTCTCTGAAGCGGGGATGATCTGGGGCAGCTAGGTAGTTCAGTGGATAAAGTGTCAGCTCTGACTCCAGACTGGAATTCAAATTTGGCCTCAGATACTTAGTAGCTATGTGAATCTGAAAAAAGTCACTTAACCTGTTGTCTCAGTTTCCTCATCTGTAAAATGATCTTGAAAAGGAAATGGCAAACCACTTCAATATATTTTCTAAGAGAACTCCAGATGGGGCCTCGGAATGTTGAACATTTGTGAAATGACTCAACAACAGCAACAAAAGGGGCATAATCTAGGGGTGGCTAGGTGGTACAGTGGATAGAGCACTGGACCTGGAGTCTGGAGTACCTGAGTTCAAATCCAGCCTCAGACACTTAATATAATTACCTAGTTGTGTGGTCTTGGGCAAGCCACTTAACCCCGTTTGCCTGGCAAAAACCTTAAAAAAAAAGCATATATTTGTAGACATTTTACTTCTATTTTCTATTAATAGAATAAGTTCCTCCCAAAAAAAACTTTTAAGAGGGAATTCCAGAACTTTCACTATCTAGTTTCTCTGAAAAGAACCCAGTTTTGATCTTGTGACTATAGTGGCTTCCTGACAGTCTCCTGGGGTGAACTTGGGAAGAAGGTATGATAGATTTGGAAGGAAAGATCCTCCCAAGTGTCTGTTGGGAAGAAGGAGTAAAGGGGGACAGCTATTTTCCTTTTTTTTTTTTGTTAGGTTTTTGCAAGGTAAACAGGGTTAAATAGCTTGCCCAAGGCCACACAGCTAGGTAATTATTAAGTGTCTGAGGTTGGATTTGAATTCAGGTACTCCTGACTTCAGGGCCAGTGCTCTATCCACTGCACCACCTAGCCGCCCCTATTCTTTCCTTTTTAAAAAACTTTCTAGACACAAATACCTCCAAATTTAATTCTATGGCTATACATTCATAGGCATATATAAACACATATTTTGTGAACCAGTGACACCTGGTGGTTAGACCTATATCAACACTTATTGTTGACTTACATTGAACTAACAATTCACTTTAACACTAAACTCTCTTAAGTTACCTAATGAAACCACAGGAAAAATTAGTTAAGGAACCTTCTAAATACGATGCCCTGGAATTCTCACTTGATCACAATTCCAATCAGAATACTGAATAGGTATACTCCAAATAATAATGTATTAGTAATGTTATGTGGGATTTTGAGCTGGGGCTTAGGGGAAGAAAACTGTCATTCATTATTTAATTCAATAGGTAGCTATTGAGTCAACTCTACTGAGCTACTGAGTCAGTTCTGGTTAGATGCTTTTTGGGAGAGAGAGAGACAGAGAAAGAGAATGATGGACAGAAAGAGAGGGAGAGGGAGAGACAGAGAGAGAAACAGAGAAAGAGACACAGAGAGACAGAAAGACAGGTGGAGAGACAGAAACAGAGATAGAGAGACAGAGAGAAAGACAGAGAGAGGGAGAGACAAAGATTTGCATCTTCCCTCTTGCTTTCTCCACTGACTTTATTTGCTGTCTTCTCCCATTAAAAAAGTAAAAATCTTTAAAGGCTGCGACTATCTTGTTCGCTTGTATAAGTATCTCCAGTGCCTAGCATATAGTAAACACAATAAATTCCCTCTCTGTCAGATTGTCTGTTTCTATATCTATTTATAGTCTGCTTGGAAAGATATGTACATTCAAAAATTAAAATAAAAATGTGAAGTAATATGTGGTTAAAGATATAAGAGCTTTAGCAAATTAGGATATGTTTCTGTTTATTTGCAATCATCCTAAATACATCACACACACACACACACACACACATGCACACGCACATGCACACACACACACACACACACATACACACACACACATACACACACACACACACATATATTTAGTGAAATAATTTATTATGGAGGAATCATGTACAAGTTATGAGTAGGTTATATTCCAGAAATGAAGCTACCTAGCCACCCCAGTAAGAGGCTTTCTTGCAAATTTATTTATAATAACAAGAGGGGGTGGCTAGGTGGTGCAGTGGATAGAGCACCGGCCCTGGAATCAGGAGTACCTGAGTTCAAATCTGGCTTCAGACACTTAATAATTAATTACCTAGCTGTGTGGCCTTGGGTGAGTCACTTAACCCCATTGCCTTGCAAAAACCTAAAAAAAAGTGATATGAAGCATTTTTTCCCCATGGTTATGAATACTTTGCAGTTCTTCTTTTGAGAACTGTTAGTTCTACTCTTCATTCAGGATCCCCTCTTCTTCTTTGTTATCTCTTTGCCTTAGACTTTGTTTATTAATTTCTTTTTTTCATTCTTTTTTTTATCTGGTTATATATTTCTTCCTCATCTTTTTTCCTCTTAATCAAATAGTTTCTTCCTCTGAGAGTGAGATTAGGCCTTACTCTCAGAACAATACCAATTATTGCAGGTGTCAGAGAAAACACTGCCCCATGGTAAGGTCCACATCCCTAATTATTCATCCACCATTGATTTATATCCTCTCCAGTAGGTTTTTTTCCCCTACATTTGTCTAAAAATTTTCCTGAGCCCATTCTCTCCTATTCTTCCAGGTGCCACTTGCCTCCAGGCAAGCAGACTTTTCAAGTACCAAAACCCCTGGCCTCATCCAGTTTAAGGTCCACATCTCCTTTCATGGTCTTTCTTCATCCACAGGAGCATTCATCAATAGACCCCCATCCCTACCCTGTAATCTCTCAGCCTTTAAATTCTCCTTAAGCACTCATCTAATGAATTTTCTTCTTCTGAGATCACAAAGATCACCTTACCCTTTGCTAGCCGCCCCCCCCCCACACACACACCTCACTAATCCCTGCTACCCTTCCCCTCCTTTATAACCCTCCCATATTGGAATGTAATCCTACAGTAGGAAGAGTGACATCAGGTTCTGTTCATAACCCCCCCCCCCCCCTTACTGATACCTCTGAAGCAGGGAACTCTGGCAGAAAGAAATGTTGTAATCCTTCCCCTTTTTCTGTAGTAAGAGACAAATATAATTCCAACAAACCTGTATACGCAAAGAATGTACAGACAATCTGTTAGGTTGTTTTTTGTTTTGTTTTGTTTTTTGTTTTTTGCAAGGCAATGGGGTTAAGTGGCTTCCTCAAGGCCACACAGCTAGGTTATTATTAAGTGTCTGAGGCCGGATTTGAACTCAGGTACTCCTGACTCCAGGGCCAATGCTCTATCCACTGAGCCACCTAGCTACCTCTAATCTTTTAAAACTGTTAATTCTTCCCTATATTGACTCTTTACTGGTCTGCTATGTAATGCTATCTAAATTAGGGTCTCCAAATTATCTCACATCCTCCCCTTTTGTTAGGCAACCAAATTTCTCAGGGCTACCTTTTGCTAACAAAGACCCTAACTCCCAGTCACATTGACACCTTCGGTTAAGACTTAACCTTAAGAATTTAAGGTTAATCTAAAACTCTGCATCCCTCAGACATGTGCAGAAACACAACCTTATGTGATGCATTAAGTCACTCCCTCTTGGTGCTGCCCTAACCCTTCCCCTAACTCTTCCCTGCACTGGATGTGGGCTATATTCTCTATAAAATTTCTGCTCACCTTATCCAAACAGTTGAATATAACTGACTTTAGTTAATCAGTCTGGCTATTTACTTACAGATGTATTTCTCTTTTTTTCCTCTCCCCTTTCCCCATACTTAGCTGTCCTTCATGTTCTCACCAATCCAGCTTGTAGCTGTTTCTCCATTGCTTAAACTTACTATTTTCTTTTAAAAACTCATTTTATTTATCTAAAGAAACTCTGTGAATTAATTGTAGCATTTTGTAATAAATTTTTGCCTTTTCTTACCCTTCTGAATCAGAGAGTTTGGTGATTTCCTCACTGATAAAAGAACCCCTATCATTGATGATCAATCTTGATGAACTCATCATCAGTACAACAATCAGGGACAATTTGGGGGTATTTGCAATGGAGAATACCATCTGTATCCAAAGAGGAAATTGTGGAGTTTGAACAAAGACCAAAGACTATAACCTTTAATTTTAAAAAAAGTTATCTTATTATGTAATTTTGCTCTTATATTTTTTCCCCTTAAGGATATGATTTCTCTCTCAACACATTCAATTTTAATAAATGTATAGAATGGAAACAATGTAAAGACTATCAGACTGCTTTCTATGGGGGTGGGGGAAGGGAAGCAAAATTGGGGGAAAAATTGTAAAATTAAAAAAACAATAAAACAAAAACCCCCCATCTTTGCAAGCCCCCTCTCTGAAGCCCTTCACCTGGCTTCACATCTACCAGATTTCCATCCTTACCCCTACCTTCTTGTATATGTTTAGAAAGAAGTTTCTTACTTATTTTGTTTTGTTTTGTTTTAGTTCTCTCCCTTTTGCTGCCTACATTATTCATTCCTGTTTGGGTGTTCAAGAGGCAAATAATCTCTTCATTTCTAGTTTTCTTTTAAAAATATTTCAAATTCTTCTTTATTATTGAACATTCATATTTTGTCCTATATGGCTAAGATTTGTAAAGTAGGTTACCCTGGGCTTCATTCGGAACTGTGTTACTCTTTGGAACATATTATTCTATTCCCTCTTCATTTTTCTAATGGGTGTAGTTATTCAAATTTGTGTTATTCAAATGTCCTTTCCTTTGTATTTAAAAGTCTTTTTCCTAATGGCTTGTGAAGCCATCTTATTATTTCTGAATTGGATTGGTAAATTTAATTACTTTATGTCTTGGAGTTTGTAGCTTGAATTCTTTTCTGGAGACAATCTGTGAATTTGTTTAATTGTAATTTCATTTTCTATATTCAAAAGTCCTGGGAAGTACTTGTCTATTATTTTATTTATTATGTTATTAAGCTTTATTATCCTGTCATGTTCCTCTTGGAGATCTATGATCCTTAGGTTGTCTCTGTGCATTCTGTCTTTGAGATCAGATTACTTAGGAGGGCTTCTCAGTCCATATGTGGCTGGTTTCATTTCCTGGTAATCTATTCACTTTTCTCTGCTCCTCAATTTTCAAGCCTAGCACTTGTTCAGGGCTTTACAGCACTGGAGGCTTACACATAGCTGTCCTTGGTAGCCCTTGATGGGCTGTGGCCAAGCTGGGCTATCAAGGCTAGAGAAAATGTCCACAGACAGGAATCAGAGTCTCCACAGCTCTGAAATGAGGGATTAGGGATCAGGGGATATATATATAGTGGTGGATTTTGATGTTCTGTCCTCAGATCTGTCAGTGTAACCTTAATATCAGTAGAATAGGAGGTAGTAAGTAGTACAGAGTGCTGAGTGACCTCAGAATAAATGGATATCCTTTCCTGTTTTTTTTAACTATCCTTGGAATTTTGGACCATAGAAATGGCTGAGATTACTTTATCTTTGGAGCACAATTGGTTTTGATTAGGTTTGAAAGATTATGGGGATTAGAGAAAATATCTTGTCCATTTTTTTTTTATTCATGTAATGCATAAGTATCTATCTCCTACCTCCTTTTTTAAAACCCCACTTTCCTATTTTTCTAGTGTCCTTCTTATCAATGTTCCCTCAAAGACCTTAATTTCAGTTCTTCAATCTATTCAACTCCTATGAGTTCGTCTCCATATCATCTAAACTGCACACAGAGATAGTAACAATTCTGATTTGATCAACAAAAATTCTGTGAAATCTCAAATTATTTTATCTGATCATAATCCTTTATCACTCCATCTTTCTTTATGCCTCACAACTCCTAGTTCTTTATCTTCATTTTGACTCCAGTCTCTCCACCCCTCAATTCTTTATTTTCATTCTTTCTGTACTAAGTGTAAAATTCCTTCCTTTTCCTATCTCGATCCCCTAGAGAATCAATTGAACTCCAAACTCTCCTCTATACTCCAATCACTTACACTTTTGTCTTTTTGCTAATTGTGCCTCCCCAAACAGCAGAAATAGATTATTCCCATCATTTATCTCCTTTGTTCCCATTTACTTGTTGATGAATAGAACTGGAGGAAATCATAAAACCATGCAGATTGCATCTACTACAAATTTATATTGTATAATTTCAATTTCACTCTCATTGCAGCAAGACAATACTTTTAGATCCTCCTAATCAGTTCATTATTCTAAGAACAATAGCAGCTTTTCCAAAATTTTTTCTTTTCTCTAGAAAGATCCTATGGTACCTTCTTTCCTTCTCTCATTTAAGTACCTTACCTCATAATTCACCAAAAAAAAAAAAATTGAAGTAATTCACCAGGAGTTCCCTTTCTTCTCACACCACTCCATCATCTTTCCCCTCTATTTCTTTAATCACCCCATCTCATATAAAGAGGCAGCACTTATTTATGGCAAGGAAAATTTTTGCACTCATGCAAAACTTTCACCCTTGGGTCATCCCCTCCCACTTTCTCTGGCAGATTACCCCTACTACAATACCCTATTATTTTTCTAATCTTTATTCCACCCTACATACTATTTCCTTTCTTCCAGCAAACATGTCCCTGTCTCCTCCACCCTTTTTGCTTTATCTCATTTTATCCAACCATACCTATTAGCTGTTATCCTCTACCTCTCCTCCCCCTTTTTGGCTAAACTCCATCAGAATGTCTTTTATAAATGGTGTCTCCATTTCTTTTTCTGGTCTTCAAATCTAAACCCCTATGCCAATTGGCTTGCATCCTCATCATTTAATTGAAATTGCTTGCTTCAAAGTTACCAATCATCTTCACCATTCTTCTTGATCTCTCTGTAATACAGCACTATGGACCAACCCTCCTCTGGGTTTTTGTGACATTGCTCTCTCCTTGCTCTCATCATACCTGTTGGATCACGCCTTCTATCCTTTGCTTGATTTATATCCAGGTGTTACTCACTAATTATAGTGTTTCCCAAGACTCTGTCTTGGTGAAGCAGGGCAATGCTGGGCAGAGAGAAATATTGTAATCTTTTCCCTTTTTCTGTATTTAGAGATAAATATTATAATCCTTTTATCTTTCTGTATTGTTAACAATACTTTCCTTAAAAACAAACCCTTATAAGCAAGAATTGTACCTAGCAAACACTGTTAAAAGAGTTAATCTTTTGAAACTGTTAAACCTTCCTTAATTGACTCTATACTAGTCTGCTACATAATCCTATCTAAACTAGTATCTCCAAGTTATCTCACAGGTCCTCTGAGTTATACATCAAAATTCCTTGGGGCTACATTAGGTTAACAAAGACCCTAACTCCCAGTCAAGCTGGTCCCTTCAGTTAAGGTGCTATAAATTCTTAACCATAATTTAAGAATTTAAAGTTAATCTAAAATTTTTGACTCCTCCACACGTATGCAAGAGCATAACCTTGCTGTCCTGACTATGCCCCTAATTTCTCCCAGTTCTGCCCAACTTTACTTGATCCTTCTCCCAAGAATTTCCTGAAAAAAATCCATCTTCAAGTGCTGGATCCACATTGATCCCAGTTAACCACTTATCCTGTGACTGTTCCCTTTCCCCTTTCCTTCTTAACTGTCTTTGATGTTCTTGCCAACCTAGCTTATCGCTGTTTATCCTTTGCTTAAACCTCACTAACTTCTTAAAACTCACTTTCTTTACCTTGCTGCCTCTCTAAAGAATTTTGCGAATAAACTTATAACTATAGTAACCTGTGAATTAAAATTTATGACCTTTTCTTATCCTCCTGTGGCAGAGAACCTTATGATTTCTTCACTGATAAACCCTTACCAAGCCTTGCACTGTACCTAGAATCAGGAGAATCTATGTAAAAATCTCACCCCAGAAATTTGTTGTCTGACCCTGAGTAAGTCAACATAGTCTCTTCAACTACAAAATGGGAATAATAGTATCTGCTTTCTTTTTGAGGGCTTGAACTAGAGTGGTGACTCTGTTAGCACAGAGAAGAGGACAAATATAAAAGACTTTGTGAGTACAGAAATTAAAAGATTTGGCAACAGAAAAGATTTGGGGGAAAGGGAGAATAAGGAGTTAAGATAATTGAAATCATAAAACTGCAAGATTAGAAGGATGATGGTGCTTTCAATAGAAATAGGAAACTTCAGAAGAGGGCTAGACTGGGAAGGAAGACAAAATATTCTGTTCTGAGGTTATCTATGGGAGTCCAGTCTGAAGTTTCTGAAGTCTGAAGGCATTTGGGGACACAGGACTAAAGCTTTGGCAGTACACTAGGGCTTGATCTATAAATCTGCATAGGCTGCATAGGCTACATAGATATTCTAACTAAGCCCACAGAATCTGATTAAATCACAAAAAAAAAATGTGTCTAAGATAAAAAAAGAGACCCTAGGGCAGATTCTGCTCAGATAGGATTATCTAGTTGGTATTGTTTGAAATAAAGTTAGTTTAAAAGAACCACTACAAATCTTGACATAATTACAGTTATTCCTTATAAATTGATACTTTCCCCATTGAGATTTCAATATATCATGGGTCAGTATAAGAAATTAAAAGGAAATTTTTTAAGAGTTTTGCAGAAGCTGTAGACAACATGCAAAGGTCAGTAGATGACATGGAAAAATATTAGAACCTTGTTGTATAATATTGTATAATTGTATAATATTGTATAATATAATTATATATAAATATATCATTATATATTATTTATATATCATAACATAATTGTATAATATTATACAATATCAACATGTTTTTATATTTTAATACCATAATAATTCAGACTTCTCTGGAAGGGAAGGGACAAAAAAAAGATCTTCCAGATTGTGGGAGGAGGAAAGGGAGATAACTTACCCCTAACCCCTGAGATGTGGAAGAGATAATTGTATAATGAAAATTTAAGCCAATGTATTAACAAGAAATGAAATTTGAACACATATAGAGAAAAGTCTTGATTTCTCTATATCTCTGATATCTGAATGAGGCTATTATCTGATATATCTGAATGAGGCTGAATTGGACTGAAAACTGAAAGATTAGCTCTTACCCAGCTTTCAATGATTAACAAGATTGGTTTTTACAAACTTCAAGGACTATTGCTAAGTAGGAACTGTTTGCCTTTGGAATCCCACTTCTTATCATTTTCCTTGGAGCAGAGTTCTTTTACTGATTCTTATTATAGGATCATAGATTTGGAATTGACAGAGACCTTAAAGGTCAACTAGTCCTCCCACCCCCCCCCCAATTTAAATTTGAAAAATATGAGGTCTATATTAAAGATCCTACACTGTTATACTAAGCCTAGGTCTAACAATCCATTCAGTATAATTATTCTTTTGTGGTCCTATTCTCTGTTTTCCAGAATAATCTAATACATGAATATATTCTAATGCCTTCTTGAATAGTAAGTGGTAAACGCTCCCTACCAGTAAACAGGACCAAGATAACAATTTTAACAAGGATCTTCTGGGTGCAACAATCCTCAATTGCAAAGGAATCATTCCTTTACTGGAAATTTCAGGGTCCATAGAAGATCATTTTAGATAGTGAGTCTTTTTGTTTGTTTTTGTGTTGTTTTTTCCATTTGTGTCTTTCTATGGTTAGGCCTAAGCCTTGTTTTAGATTTGTGCTATATGGGTCATATTAAAGGAAAAAAAGAGCAATGAATTAAATGATCCCTTAGTAGAAAGGAAGTAGCATAGATTAGGGATTACTGTCATGAATGTAGAATTTAATGAATTTCACATAAAATTTCTTTTTTTAGCAATATTTTTTAAATAGAGTTTTGTACAATAAAATAAATGTGTTCTGTACTTTTAGAACTTAAGTAAATAAGAATGACTTATTCCTACTCATAAATTAGAGACATGAAAAGTTATGGAAAGAGGACGCATTGTATAACTATAGACATCCTGGTTTCTGTCACTGTTCTGTATGCTAAACAAAACTGATGCCTCCAAAAATAACCTATCTCTTACAAAATGTTCGAACTTTTCTCAGGCCTTTAAAAGGCTTTCATTAAAAGGAGTGAGAATTTAGGGCAAAGAACTTCAGTAATTGAAGAACAAAACCAAGTACAAAAATCAGGATTTTTAATGTCATTGTTAATGTCGATGGATATATTTAAAACTGTAATCAAGCAGAATTAAAGTCAAATGCCATTTCTTACCATCTTCAAAAGATTTTCAAAAGCTGTGGCCAAACAAGGTTCAGGTAATATAAGGTAGTTTTTAATATAAGTTCTCCAATTGGGGAAGAAAATAAAAATTAATGCTAGAATAGTCAGATTTGGAAGCCAGATGGTGTGAATTTCTAAATAATAGATTATAGATGATTTCTTCCCAGATAGGAAGCTAAGGTTTGTGGATCAGAGAAATCTGATCTGCCAGGAATCTCCTGACTGGTCTTCACTCAGGAAGCATCAAGTTCGAAACAGGAGGATCAAGATACCATTCTTAACACAGTTCTGGGAAAGCTTTCCCAGGTTCTTCCTGGTAAGGATGAGGCAGCTCAAAGGGAAACCCAAGAAGGAGACTTTGAAAGATAAGGAGAGGAAGCAAGCCAAGCAAGAGGCCAGGCAACAGATCATCACGGTTGTGTTGTCAATGTTGGTTGTCCTAGGCAGGGTGCTTGTCTACGTTGCCACCCACCCCACTGCTCCTGAATGAGCCATGCCCAACCCCACCTCAGGATTGGAGGGCACTAGATCAGGAGGAAATAAAGGAGGCAGAAAAAAAAAGCCAAAAAGGAAACAAAAAGATTGCTTCCAGTTTCAGAGACTTTAATATTACTGAGCCTGAAGCTCCCTATTTCTCTGGTCTTGGGCTTGATTAAAATTTCTCAGTTCTCTTGGAATGTGATAAAAAATGTCTATCAGTGAATGTGCCATATGCATTACGGTTCATTTCATGTGCCTTTCAGACTTAAAAAGGGAGTGTTTCTTTCTAAAATCAATGTACATGTAGCTCTATCTGGAAAAAGGAGAAATCTGCAGTGCTATAAATCTATATGAATCAGCTTTCTACTCCTCCCTGTCATCTAGAGCATTATTCCTTTGATTCTTTCATACATGTGCTTCACCACTTCCAAAGGAACTATATGTCTCAGGGCTTCATGTTGTTTGGAATAAAGGAAATTATAGCTTTAAAAATAAATAATAGATTATATGAATATAAACAACAGAACATGAGAACAAAATTATAACTGCCATTCTGTAGATTTGATATCTATTTGTACTCCTATCTGCATAAGACTTCCTTAGAATAGAACACTAGAAAATGGTATCTAGAGGCTATATCTACAAAATACCAACAGTCCAATGAAAACTGAAAATTTTGGTCAAATATCCAAAAATTTGAAGTTGCTAGATATTTATGTTGCTAGCAGAAATCAATAAAGCAAGTCAATAGATATTTATTAGAGGCTTCTAATGTACCAGAAACTATGCTAATTAATGGGAAAGCAAAGAAAGGCAAAAACAGTTTTTGTCCTCAAAGAGTTTACAATCTAATGGGAGAGACAACATGTAAAGGTAACTATGTACAAACAAGGTATGTATAAGATAGATTGGAGATCATCTCAGAAGGATGGCACTAACATAAAAGGGGATCAGGAAAGACTTCTTGCAGAGGTGGAATTTCAACTGAGACTTGAAAGAAATCTGGAAAACCAGAGGTGGTGATGAGGAGACAAAGAATTCTAGTTTTGAGGGAGAGCCAGTGAAAATACACAGTGAGGAAGAAGAGTGTGAGGAACAACAAGAAAGTAGCTATCACTGGATCACAGAAAAAATAAAAAGTGGAGAGTAAAGTGTAAAAAAACTAAAAAGAAGGGACCAATATATATATAAAGGACTAAAAACCAAACAAGGTTTTTTTATTTTTTATTTTTTATTGTAGAGGTAGTAATGAACCATTGGAGTTTATTGAATAGGTTGACATAGTCCATCCTGAAATTTAGGAAGATCACTTTGATAACTAAGTGAAAGATGGATTAGAGTGTGGAAAGACAAAGTAGTGAAAACAACCAGTTGGCTATTTCAATAGTTCAAGGGTAAGATGATGAGGACCTGAACCAGAGTGGTGGCTATGTAAAAGTTGAGAAATGGGTATATATGTGAGATAGGATTGCATTTGCATTGCATTTTCATCTGTTGCATTTAGCAACAGATCAAATATAGGATATGAGAGGGAGGTGGTGCCTTCAGCATAATGATGAAATTAGAATGAAATGGGTTTGGGAGAAGGATATTGAGTTGAATTTTAGTTGTGTTGAGTTTAAGATGCCTATAAGACATTTAGTTCATGATGTCCCTATAATAGGCAGCTGTTAGGAGAGAACTTAGAACTGGATAAAGACATTTTAATTGAATTGAGATTTTAATTGAATTTATGGGAGCTGATGAAATAATCAAGTGAAAGAATATAGCAAAAGAATAAAAGAGGGTCAAGGATAGATCTTTGGAGAATGGATAATTTTCAAGACCTAGGTAAAAGAGTGGCCATTTAAGTAGGAGAATCAGACTAGAATAATATCATAAAAAAATTTAGAGAGAAGAGGGTATAAAGGAGAAGAAAGTATTCAATAGTGTCAAAGACTGCCAAAAGTTCAGGAAGGATTAGACCTGAAAAAAAGGCTATGAAAATTGATAATTAAAATCTCATTGGTAATTTTGGAGAGAGCAGTTTCAGTTGAATAATGAGGCTGGAAGTTAGACTATGGAGAATAAGAAAGGAAATAGAAGCACTATAAGATAATCTCAAAGGGTTTACAGCAAAATTTAGGGTAGAAAGTGAAACAGAAAATAAAAGACTTGTTTTTCTAACCTCTCTCATTCCACTAGGTTAAGTACCTTGACAAATTCATTCCAGACCATTTCTTCCTTCTTCCATTAGGTTTTATCACTTTCTCTTGGTCCATCAATCCCACCCCTTGAGACAACTGTGCTCTGGTCACTTGACCCTGGGTCTGAAATGACTCCATTAGCCTACAGGCAAAATGGTCCTGATTCACAAAGATCTTTGATATGTGGAAATCTATAAAAAGTATTAATAGACATTTAATAAGATTTTCTCTAAATTTCACCTTAAAGTTCTCAAGTCAAGATGTAATCTTATTATTTTAGAAACAGGATTTAGAACCCTATCTTGGTTTATTTCTTTGTATGATAAGGTTAATCACTGGTATTCTCTATTGCACTCCCTCTTCATCAAAGTAATTAATATAAAGACATGCATAACAAAGTGGTTATGATCATAGTTAAATGTAACTTTCAAAAAATGAATTAAATCAACAATAAGTAAACTTAAAAAAAAGTAGAAGTAGACTTTTTTTTAAGTAGACTTAAAAAACAGACACATTTTGCAGTAAATGCCTGCCATCAGTAGACAGAGGTGGAAACAGATTGGGAGAGAAAGGAACTGAAGGACTTCACTTTCTTTCTTACCTGATAAAAATAGTTCAATCATATCTCCCAGCAGGGCTTTGAATTGGTGGAGGTGACTTGGTTCTTGGGGCACCACCTCAAGGCCATAATCTTAATACTCATTCAAAGTACACAATACTGTCCATTTGACTCCCTTTCTTTCTCCATTTTCACAATCAGCCCCATCCCTTCATTTCTCTTCAAAACCAAATTTCTATTCAACTTTGTGATTAGCAGTGTCCAATTCAAAAACTCAGTGACCACAGATACCTCAGCAAACTAAAAATCCCTGATAGTGTTTGCTATTAGCATAGTGGCAAACCAAATCTCAATCCTGGTCACTTCTGCTTTAACATTCCCTCACCCACCTTATGTTCCTAGTGTTCACTCAAAATTCCATCTAAACCACGGAACTTCAGTCATTGTCATGCAATCTTTCCACATTCCAGAGACATTCAGATTATATTCCTCCTGGAGGTTTGAAATTTTGAAGTCCTTTGCCAAGTCAACTGAAAAATAAATCACAAATTATATAACCTAGCATAAAATAAATATTATATAAAATAATATGTGTACTACTAAGTTTCTTCACCAAAGACGAAGAGAATCATAAGAGAACAGTGTCACAAAAACAAGAGAATATTAAAAAGTAAGGTGATCAACACTATTAAAAACTGCAGGGTCAGGGAAGCTAGGGGGCACAGTAGATAGAGTGCCGGCCCTGGAGTCAGGAGGACTTGAGTTCAAAGCAGACCTCAGACACTTAATAATCCCTAGTTGTGTGACCTTCGGCAAGTCACTTAACACCACTGCCTTGCCAAAAACAAAAGAAAAAGAAAAAGGAAAAAAAAAGTATAAATGACCTTATAGCCCTTTGAGCATAGTTCCAAATTGTTCTCCAAATGACTGCTCTATTTCCATTTCAAAACTCCACCACTACCTCATTAGTGGACATATTTTCCCTCATTCCCTCCAACATTTGTCATTTCTGAAAAGTCTAATGTTGTACCTTAGAATTGTTTTATTTGGTATTTCTTTAATCATTGGTTATTTAGAGCTTTCATTTGATTATAGATAGCTTTGATTTCTTCAGTAAACTGTTTATATTCCTTGATCATTTATAAATTAGGGAATGAACCTTATTTTTATAAACTTAATTCAGTTCCTTATATATTTTCAGTTCCTTAAATATTTCTTCTGTCAGAGGAAACTTGCTCTACAAATTTTTTTATATTATTTCATTGCTATAGTGCTTTTTAGAAAAGTAGAGTTTCCCCTGATTAACTTTTCTAGTTAGATTTATTTTTGCTTTTGTCTTTGCTTTTTTTCTGAGATTGAGATTGCTATTCGCCTTTTTTTAAAACTACAACTGAAGTGTAATTGGTTCTGCTCAATAAAAGATTCTCTCTTATTTTAACTTTGTGTGTGTTTTTATGTTTCAATTGTGTCTCTTGTAAACCACATATTGTTGGATTCTAGTTTCTAATTCATTCTGCTAACTGCTTATGTTTTATAGTTTTCATTCCAATTCACATCCACAGTTAAGATTACTACCTGTGAATTTTCCTCCATCTATTTTCTACTGTTTATCATCTCTCTTTTTGTATCCTGTCCCTCCTCAATTTTGTTTCTGCCAGTCTTAAGCTGCTCTCCTTAACAACCTCATTCCCTTCTCTTATCATCTCCTTCTCCTATTTCCCCATCAACACGATAGATTTCTATATCTGAGTATGCATGTGTGTATATACAGAAATATATATTCATTCTTCCCTCTTTAAACCATTTCCAAAGAGATTGACATTCAAGCATTGCTTACTACCTCACTGTCATTTTCTCCCTTTACTATAAATGCTCTTCCTTGCAAATTTCTTTTATGTGAGAAAAATTTTCACCATCCTCCTCTCTCTTCCCCTTCTCTTTGTCTTTTTCACTCCCATGGTTGTGGTTGTTTTTTTTTTTTTTGAGATCAACTCACACTCATGCTCTCTATGTAAACAACATCTAACTGCTCTAGTAATAATAAAGTTCTTAGGAGTTAACATGAATCATATTCTCACATAGAAATGTAAACAGTTTAACTTTATTGAGCCCTTTATGATTGCTCTTTCACTTTTACTTTTTTATGCTTCTCTTGAGTCTTCTGTTTGAATGTCAGATTTTCTATTCAGCTCTGCTCTTTCCATTTAGGAATGCTCAGAAGTGCTATATTTTATTAAATATCAGGATTGTACTGTTTTGCTGGATAGGTTATTCTTGATTGTAATACTAGCTCCTTTGCCTTCCAGAATAGCATATTTTAAGCCCTCCCCTTATGTAATGTGGAAGCTGCTAAATCTTGTGTGCTCCTGATCATGACTCCACAAAATTTAAATTGTTTCTTTCTGGCTGCAAACTTTTCATTTTCCCCCTCTATATTGAAGATATTAGGCCAGTTTTCTTTTATAATTTCTTGAAATAGGATGTCTAAGCTACTTTTTAAATTCTAATTTTTAGGTAGCCCAATAACGCTTAAATTATCTCTCCATCTTATTTTAGGCCAGTTGACTATTAAGATGTTTCATTCCTTTGTTTTATTGTTTTTTGAAGGCTCATGGTGTCATCAGTTTCTACTTGCCCGATTTTCTTCAGTGAAATTTTGTACCTCTTTTTCAATTTGGCCAATTCTGCTTTTAAAGAAGTCATTTTCTCTAGTAAATTTTGTGTGTTTTTTTTTACCGTTAGGTCAATTCTGTTTTTTTAAGATTATTATTTTATCCTCTACCATACCATTAATTTTCTTTTCATAAATTTCCTGTATTATTCTCCTATATTTTCTCATTTTTTTCCTCTATCAGTCATATCTTTTTAAAAAGTCTTCCAGGAATTCTTATTGGACTTGTGACTAATTAGTAAGGGTTTTCTTTGAGGTTTTTACATTTTACATTTTACATTGTTGTCTTCTTCTGAGTTTGTATCTTGGTCTTCCTCATCATCATAGTAGATTTTTATGTCAAGTTCTTTTTGTTGTTTGCTTATTTTTCAGCCCACTTTTTTGACTTTGAACTTTAAAGTTAATATAATATAATATAATATAATATAATTTAATGTTATATTAAAGTTGAACTCAACTCACCTGGGGGTTCCGAGCTTCATGCTTTTTGTGCTGCTGTTTTCATGGCTAGTTCTGGGGGTCAGCAAATTTTCCATATATCCAAGATGGTATAGTACAAAGAGAAGTGTGGTTTCTCTCTTCTGAACTGCACTCCCTGGACTGTACTTTATCCAGGAAGGACCCTTGCTCTTCTGCAGCCAAAAGCACTGGTGTTCCTCTCTGTCCTGATACTTTGACCCAGAATTTTGTATGGGAAATAAAGGTGCCCATTAGTGCCAGCTGGACTTAGTGACACTAAAAGTCCCCTATAATTACTTTCTGACCAACTGTAGAACTGCCTTACCATCTCTGGGCTGAGATTTCCTGAAGCTTCTGTTGCTGCTTCCATGCTTTAGCAGCTACCTCCAAAGCCTAGCATGGTGCTGATGCTGGTGCTGCCATCACATGTATTCCAGATCAACTCATACCTCAGTGTCACATACCTTTCTTGTCATACTTTTGTCTTAGGCTGGAAAAATGTTTTGCTCTGACTTTTTGTTCTGCTGCTCCAAAATTTGATTTGAGGCATTTTAAAGCTGTTTGGAGGGGAATGTTGTGGGAATCCATACATCATCTCTCCTCTGCCATCTTGGCTGTGCCTCATGACTACAATATTTTAAAGGAAATCAACTATGAAAAACTTAAGAATCATAATGCAAAGGCCACACTTCCAGATAATGAATCATACCTCTCACCTCCTCTTGGCATAGAGATGATGGACTGAAGTTCTTACTTTTTTTGATATGGTCATGAATGGATTTCATAGGTTTGTTTGACTATTTGTTACAAAAATGATTGGTATCCCTTCACCCCCCCCAAAAGAAAAAAAGTTAATGAAATAGTTTTTAAAAATACATAAAAGAGAGCACAAAGAATTTCATGAGGGTACAGAGATAAGTAGAATTGGGTTGAAATTATTTTTTTATATACTTAAAAATAAGTTACATGTAATAGTGATTTATGTTATCATATAAAATTTTCTTTTTCCATTCTTTGTACAAGAAATCTTCATGTCATCAAATTCAAAATAGTAATAAAATTAAATAATTATTGTTTTAAAAAGAAAGTGTGGAAATCTTATTACCTAAAGAAAGATATTCTTTTCCCCAGTACCCTAAAACTACCTTATCAGCAATCCATTCTTTTGTCTTGGTTTCAGTCTTTAAGAGTTTCTGAATGCAACTCAAAATTTCTTAATATGGTGCTTCCCAAATTGTGATCTATAAAACTTTTGTTTTATCATGCACATAAGTAAACATTCCAATATTATGTTTATAAAATATTGTTATCAAATTAGTGTCTTTTTAAAATGGCTCGGGGGGGGGCAGAGCCAAGATGGGGACAAGAAGGGATGGAGTCTTAGGAGCTCTCTGATAAAATTCATCAGCTAAGAACTCTAACTAAACTTTCGAGAGACAGAACCCACAAAGGGACCCAGTGAGGCAGTTCTCCTACTCAAGGTAACTGGGAAAAGAGCAGAAAGGCTCTGCTCCCCAGGGTTGGAGGGGCAGCCCGCCAGAGGGGTGGCCTGCCAGAGCCAAAGAACCTCAGCCTCCCAGAGGCAGCCCCAGGGTGCTGGGGGTCTCAGCTCACAGCAACGGGGGAGTCTCCTGAGCTACACCCCAAGGAGCACCGGGCAGAAAGTGGGGGTATAGTGGGGGACCTCTGCCAGAGCGAGCACGTGGAACCCAGCCCTCAGGGCACACAGCAAGCAGCATGGTCTTTCCCCAGCCCTGATCCAGGAAACAGAAGCATGTGGAACCAGTAAGCAGGAGCCCCCAGGGCATGAGCCCATTGAGCTGAGGGAGGGGAGTGAAGAGAGACTGCCTAGCTCTGTCCTCTGCCCCTGGAACAGGACTCTCAGGCTCTGACCACATTCAGATCCTGATCGCAGTCTAGGCACCCCATAGAACAGCAGCCCCCCCCCACATCAGCCCCTTGGCAGAGGGGGGCACTTATGGTCATTCACAGACCAGGAGGGAGGACAGAACCTCACACACTGAGACCCTTGTGGGAGTATCCCAAAAGCTCAAGAAACACCCCAAACCAGGCCCAGGCTGGGAAAATGAGCAAGCAGAGAAACAAAAAGAAGACTATTGAGAAATATTTTGCAAATGAGCCCAAGAAGGACCAAAATACTCAGTCTGAAGATGAGGAAGCACAAGCTCCTACATCTAAAGACTCCAAGAAAAACAGAAATTGGGCTCAGGCTATGACAGAGCTCAAAAAAGACTTTGAAAATCAAATGAGGGAGTTGGAAGGAAAAACTGGGAAAAGAAAGGAGAGAGATGCAGGAAAAACATGAAAATAAAGTCAGCAGCTTAGTCAAGGAAATCCAAAAAAAATGTTGAAGAAAATAGCATGCTAAAAACCAGCTTAGGTCAAATGGATAGAACAGTTCAAAAAAGTTATTGAGTAGAAGATTGCTTTAAAAAGCAAAATTGGCCAGATGGAAAAAGAGATAAGAAAACTCTCCGAGGAGAACAAATCCTTCAGACAAAGAATAGAATTCAGGGAGATTGATGAATTTAACAGAAATCAGGAATCAATACTTCAAAACGAAAAAAATGAAAAATTAGAAGAAAATGTGAAATATCTCATTGAAAAAAAAACAACTGATATGGAAAACAGACTTAGGAAAGATAATTTAAAAATTATTGGAATACCTGAAAGTCATGATCAGGAAAAGAGCCTTGACATCATTTTCAAAGAATTACCACAGGAAACTTGCCCTGATATTCTAGAAGCAGAGGGCAAAATAGAAATGGAGGGAATCCACCGATCCCCCAGAGAAAGAGATCCCAAAAAACCAACCCCTAGGAATATTATAGCCAAGTTCCAGAACTCCCAAGTCAAAGAGAAAATATTACAAGCAGCCAGAAGGACACAGTTCAAATATCGTGGAGCTGCAGTCAGGATCACACAGGACTTAGCAGCAGCTACACTGGAAGCTCGTAGGGATTGGAATACAATATACCGGAAGGCAAAAGAGCTTAGAATGCAGCCAAGAATGAACTACCCAGCAAGGCTGAATGTCCTCTTCCAGGGAAAAAGATGGACTTTCAATGAACCAGGGGAATTTCAAAGGTTCCTTTTGGAATGGACAGAGCTGAACAGAAGGTTTGATCTTCAGATACAGGACTCAGGTGAAGCATGGAGACTGGAGGAGATGGGGGAAATATGAGGGACTTAATGAGGATGAACTGCATGTATTCCTGCATAGAAAAATGACACTGATAATACTCATATGAACCTTCTCAGTTAATAGAGCAGGTAGAGAGAGCTTTTATAGTTGAAGCACAGGAGAAAGCTGAATTCGAAGATAAAATGGAGTCAATAGAAAAAAAGGGAAATGGAATGGGAGAAAGAAAAAGGAGAGGGGGAATAGTCCAAGATATTTCACATAAGATTTTTTTTTATTATAATGAGCTATTGCAATGATATGTAAGGGGGGAGGCAAGGGGGAATGAGGGAAACTTTGCTCTCATCAGAGATGGCTAGGAGAGGAAACAGCAAATATATTCAATGGGGTATAGACATCTGGAGTAAGAAGGAGGGGGGAGCAGGGGGAAGCGGTGGGGATATGAATAAAGGAGAGGATGGACCATGGGGGGAGAGTGGCCAGATATAACACATTTTCTTTCTTACTTCTTGCAAGGGGCTGGTTATGGAAGGCCTGCCCAGGACCACAGGGCCAGGTGGATTCTGGGCCTAAGCGGTGGTATGGGGGCTCAGGGCTTCTTAGCCCCAGGACTAGGGATCTGTCTGCTGTGCCACTCAGCGACCATACAGCAGAGTCATAGTGAAAGGAGAGAGAAAATAGAGTACATGGTAGTGGAGAAATAAAAAAGGAGGGAGTTGCAATCAGCAATGGCAATAGTGGAAAAATATGGAAATAACTTTTGTGATGGACTTATCATAAAGAATGAGATCCACCCATGACAGAGTTGTTGGTGTTGGAACAAAGACTAGCACATTTTTTGTTATGATTATTTGGGGGGAGGGTGCAGGGCAAGTGGGGCTGGATGGCCTGCCTGGGGCCACATAGCCGGGTGATCTTTGGGTGTCTGGGGCCGGATTTGGACCCAGGTGCTCCTGGCTCAAGGGCCAATGCTCTGTCTGCCACCCAGCCACCCCTACTATTATTACTATTTTATTTTATTTTGGGTCTTTTTTTCTTTATTTATTTTTTGGTTTTTGCAGGGCAGTGGGGAACGGGTGGCTTGCATGTCACACGGCTGGGTGATTGTTGGGTTTACGAGGCTGGATGTGGACTTGGGTGCTCGTGGCTCCAGGGCTGTTGCTTCATCCATTGTGCCACCTGGCCATACCTACAATTATTACTATTATTATTTTTTAATTTTTTTCTCTCCCCTTTGCTTTTTTCACCCAAACAAGTCTATATATATTCATGGGGGAGGAGGGGGTATTTTGTTTACTTGTAAACAAGAATATTTTATTAATGTAAAAAAAAATTTGTACAAAATGAGAATAAAAAAAGAAAAATAAATAAAATAAAATGGCTCAAAATTTAGTGTGTTATCTTTACTATCCAAACACTTCTATTTTTATTAAGCCTAGAAATCAAAGTCTTTCACAATCTGGCATTATACCATCTTTTCAGGTTATTTCACATATTTTCATATGTTCTATGCTCCAGTCAACTTGATTGCACACTATTTCTTGTACTGTATATGCCTCTTTCTTTCTATTCATGTTGTTCCCTGTGCAGAGAGAATGGCTCTCATTCTCACTGTTAAATTTCTTTGCCCCTCCTCATTCAGATATGCAATTTTACTATGATTTATAGTACTAGAAAGCTTCTTAATGTTATAGAGAGGTTAGTGATCTATAAGAAGGCACAGAAAATTGCTGGTGGGTAGATTTGAATAGTGTTTGAATCCTGCTGCTGCCCTTTCTTACTTGGAGTATAAGTTATGGGGAAAGTATTTGTACATATTTGTTTATATATTGTCTTCCCTATAATACAGTGAACTCCTAGAGGGTAGAGACTGTTCTTTGCCTTTCTTTGGTACAGAATCTTTCACATTAATAAACACATTGCTTGAGTGTTCCCTTCAACATTGTCTTAGGAGTCACGTGTAGAAGAATAATTAAAATGTCTCTACTATTTTATTTTCTCTTTTATATTGTATTTTAATTAAATGCTTCACTTTTTAATTTGTTGTACTTGTCTGGTAAGTTGCTGCATATTCATATTTATGATTGGTCAAAACACTGTATATTGAATCTAAGGTAGCTGAGTGGAGCCCCTTTTTAGTCAGTTCAGCTATAACATTAGTTTCAAAATTGCAAATGTATTCCTATGTGATTGATTTATTTAGGAATATTTTGAGAATATTCAGCATTCTCAATATTGAGAATCTACAACTTGCTAATTTGCAGTTCCTACTATGAGAAATAATATGGTAGAAAATTGCTCCACTCACAAGCTACATTTTATTCCAACACCCACCTCCATTTGTTAGGGAAAAAAAACAGCATAAATATTTTATTATCTGCTAGTGCAATAGTAACTAGTGGTCCTGGTCCATTCCCTTTTCCTCTTGCCATGGATGCTGGCCACTGAAGCCTGGAGTTTGCTCCACCTACTACTGTTTTTTATTAGACTTCTATCTTTTTTTAAAAAATGTGTTAGTAATGAAGTTTTTGAGCATTGTGTCCCTCCCTCATTTTCTGCATAAGAATTGTGACTTTTATTGTGTGATTTTTGTATACTTTGCTGCTTTGGGGGAATGCACACACATATTATATTACAGCAAAGCTGACTATAATAATTTTTTTTGGTTCAACTTGTGGGTTGCATTGTTGTAGGGAAATTCTGGTGAGGAAACTCCCTATTTCAGTGTAGATCAGCAATTTTTTGCAATCCTGATCCATCTATCTATCTAATCATCAATAAGTATTTTGTTAAATACCTTTTATATGATCAAACATTGTGCCAAGTACTGTGGATACAAAGATAAAAAAATGCTGAAGAAAATAGCATGCTAAAAACCAGCTTAGGTCAGATGGATAAAACAGTTCAAAAAGTTATTGAGGAGAAGAATACTTTAAAAAGCAAAATTGGCCAGATGGAAAAAGAGATAAGAAAACTCTCTGAGGAGAACAAATCCTCCATACAAAGAATAGAATTCAGGGAGATTGATGAATTTAACAGAAATCAGGAATCAATACTTCAAAACGAAAAAAATGAAAAATTAGAAGAAAATGTGAAATATCTCATTGAAAAAACAACTGATATGGAAAACAGACTTAGGAAAGATAATTTAAAAATTATTGGAATACCTGAAAGTCATGATCAGGAGAAGAGCCTTGACATCATTTTCAAAAAATTACTACAGGAAAATTGCCCTGATATTCTAGAAGCAGAGGGCAAAATAGAAATGGAAAGAATCCACCGATCCCCCCCGAGAAAGAGATCCCAAAAAACCAACCCCTAGGAATATTATAGCCAAGTTCCAGAACTCCCAAGTCAAAGAGAAAATATTACAAGCAGCCAGAAGGACACAGTTCAAATATCGTGGAGCTGCAGTCAGGATCACACAGGACTTAGCAGCAACTACATTGGAAGCTCGTAGGGCTTGGAATACAATATACCGGAAGGCAAAAGAGCTTAGAATGCAACCAAGGATGAACTACCCAGCAAGGCTGAATGTCCTCTTCCAGGGAAAAAGATGGACTTTCAATGAACCAGGGGAATTTCAAAGGTTCCTTTTGGAATGGAAAGAGCTGAACAGAAGGTTTGATCTTCAGATACAGGACTCAGGTGAAGCATGGAGACTGGAGGAGATGGGGGAAATATGAGGGACTTAATGAGGATGAACTGCATGTTTTCCTGCATAGAAAAATGACACTGATAATACTCATATGAACCTTCAGTTAATAGAGCAGGTAGAGAGAGCTTTTATAGTTGAAGCACAGGAGAAAGCTGAATTCGAAGATAAAATATGGTGTAAAAATGGAGTCAATAGAAAAAAAGGGAAATGGAATGGGAGAAAGAAAAAGGGAGAGGGGGAATAGTCCAAGATATTTCACATAAGATTTTTTTTATTATAATGAGCTATTGCAATGATATGTAAGGGGGGAGGCAAGGGGGAATGAGGGAAACTTTGCTCTCATCAGAGATGGCTAGGAGAGAAAACAGCAAATATACTCAATGGGGTATAGACATCTGGAGTAAGAAGGAGTGGGGAGCAGGGGGAAGGGGTGAGGATGTGAATAAAGGAGGAGAGGATGGACCATGGGGGGAGAGTGGTCAGATATAACACATTTTCTTTTTTACTTCTTGCAAGGGGTTGGGATTGGAAGGCCTGCCCAGGACTATAGGGCCAAGTGGATTCTGGGCCTAAGGGGTGGTATGGGGGCTCAGGGCTTCTTGGCCCCAGGACCAGGGATCTGTCTGCTGCACTACTCAGTGACCCTACAGCAGAGTCAGAGTGAAAGGAGAGAGAAATATAATACATGGTACTGGAGAAATAAGAAAGGAGGGAGTTGAGATCAGCAATGGCAATGTTGGAAAAATATGGAAGTAACTTTTGTGATGGACTTATCATAAAGAATGTGATCCACCTGTGGAAAAAAAAGAAATTAAGTCCAGAAGCCTGGCTACCTTCCCAGTGTCTACATGACTTCTCATGCAGGCCTAATTAAAAGTATTTAGAATGGGTCCTTTTGGGAAGAGAGAGAGAAAGAAAGGAAGAGTTTGTTACTGTTCAAGAGTTTGTCACATAAAAATTGAGTTTTTTTCAAAAAAAAGTAAGTTCACAAAGTAACTAAATTCATCAGCCAAGGGCCATTTGGATATTTATAACATCATTTGTGGGCTATATTTGATCAAACATTTAATTAATTGACCCCTAAAAACTCCTAGATTTATTGAATTTCAAGTCCCACCTGCAGTTGCCTTAGCAAAGTCACAATATGGCCCTTAGGCTAGAGGTTTCTCTGCTCCTGTTTTACAGGAAGATTTTCCCAACTTCTCTTAATCGTAGTGCCTCTCTTCTGCCATTTCCTATTTATTTATTCTCTATATAGCTTGTTTGTATTTATTTGTTTGCATTTTGTTTTCCCCTTTAGACTGTGAGCTCCATGAGGGCTGGGACTCTTTAAGTCTTTTAGTATTGTCAGTGCTTAGTATAGTATCTGATATATAGAAGATATTTTAAAATGTTTATTGAATAATTAAGTATTGCCCCAAGAAGATACAAAGATCATTTAGGGTGACAGGAGTAGTATCATTTTTATAAAGCCCATGGCTCACGATGTTTTTGATAAAGCATTTACTTTACATTTTTAAGAGCATCCCAATAGTTGGGGTGGGGAGAAGCTTATTGCTTACACTGGGGAGAAGTTTCTTAGGAGAATTAATAATTATTTGGCAAAAACAATACTTCAAGAAAGATTGAAAACAGTAACCCAGCTGAACCTTAATTCTGACTTCTAATTACCTTCTTAATAACAATAGCTAAAATTCAATTTAAATTTTCATTTAATTCATTGAAGGGCAGACATTGATGAATTTATACCTTCCAGTAGAGGGCAGTGTAGACTCATTTGTAGACACTTACTAACTGAACAATGGTAATTAAAGGATTCTCAAGAATTGCCAGACAGGGGGCGGAGCCAAGATGGCAACAAGAGAGGATACTGTCTTAGTTGCTCTCTCATAAAACTTATAAACTAAGGACTCTAACTAAATTTTCGAGAGACAGAACCCGCAGAGGGACCCAGAGAGGCAGTTCTCCTACTCAAGGTAACCTGGAAAAGAGCAGAAAGGCTCTGCTCCCCAGGCTTGGAGGTGGCCCCCCAGAGCGAAAGGATTTCAGCCTCCTGGAGGCAGCCCCAGGACACTGGGAGCGGCTCACAGCAGTGGAGGAGTTTCCTGATCTACGGCCTGGGGAGCACCAGGCACAAATTGGGGGAACAGTGGGAGGGGACCTCTGCCAGAGTGAGCACATGAAGCCCAGCCCTCAGGGCACACAGCAGAGTGGCCACCACAGACCAGATCCAGGAACCAGAAGCAGGCGGAGTGGGTAAGCAGGAGCCCCCAGGGCATGAGCCCATTGAACCTAGGGAGAGGAGTGAAGAGAGAGAGATTGCTGTGCTCTGTCCTCTGTCCCTGGAATAGGACTCTGGGGCTCTGACCACATTCAGATCCTGATCGCAGTCTAGGCCCCCCAATAGAACATTAGGCACCCCCTCCTCAGCTCCATGGCAGAGGGGAGCACATATGGTCATTCACAGACCAGGAGGGAGGACAGAGCCTCACACACTGAGACCCTTGTGGGAGTGTTCCAAAAGCTCAGTAAGCACCCCAAAAATAGTCTAAGGTTGGGAAAATAAGTAAGCAGAGAAACAAGAGGAACACTATTGAGAAATATTTTGCTGTGAGACCAAGAAGGATCAAAACACTCAGTCTGAAGATGAGGAAACACAAGCTCCTGTATCTAAAGACTCCAAGAAAAAACAGAAATTGGGCTCAGGCTATGACAGAGCTCAAAAAAGACTTTGAAAATCAAATGAAGTAGGGGCAGCTAGGTGGCACAGTGGATGAAGCACTGGCCCTGGAGTCAGGAGTACCTGGGTTCAAATCTGGTCTCAGACACTTAATAATTACCTAGCTGTATGGCCTTGGGCAAGCCACTTAACCCCATTTGCCTTGCAAAAACCTAAATAAAAAATCAAATGAGGGAGTTAGAAGAAAAACTGGGAAAAGAAACGAGAGAGATGCAGGAAAAACATGAAAATAAAGTCAGCAGGTTAGTCAAGGAAATCCAAAAAAAATGCTGAAGAAAATAGCATGTTAAAAACCAGCTTAGGTCAAATGGATAAAACAGTTCAAAAAGTTATTGAGGAGAAGAATGCTTTAAAAAGCAGAACTGGCCAGATGGAAAAAGAGATAAGAAAACTCTCTGAGGAGAACAAATCCTTCAGACAAAGAATAGAACTCAGGGAGATTGATGAATTTACAAGAAACCAGGACTCAATGCTTCAAAACCAAAAAAATGAAAAATTAGAAGAAAATGTGAAACATCTCATTGAAAAAAACAACTGATATGGAAAACAGATTTAAGAAAGATAATTTAAAAATTATTGGAATACCTGAAAGTCATGATCAGGAAAAGAGCCTTGACATCATTTTCAAAGAATTACTACAGGAAAATTGCCCTGATATCCTAGAAGCAGAGGGCAAAATAGAAATGGAGAGAATCCACCGATCTCCCTGAAAAAGAGATCCAAATAAAACAAACCCCAGGAATATTATAGCCAAGTTCCAGAACTCCCAAGTCAAAGAGAAAATATTACAAGCAGCCAGAAGGACACAGTTCAAATACCATGGAGCTGCAGTCAGGATCTCACAGGACTTGGCAGCAACTACATTAAAAGCTCATAGGGCTTGGAATATAATATACCAGAAGACAAAAGAGCTTAGAATGCAACCGAGAATCAATTACCCAGAAAAACTGAACGTCCTCTTCCAGGGAAAAAGATGGACTTTCAATGAACCAGAGGAATTTCAAATGTTCCTGTTGGGATGGCCAGAGCTGAACAGAAGGTTTGATCTTCAAATACAGGACTCAGGTGAAGCATAGAGAGTGGAGAAGAGGAAAATATGAGGGACTTAATGATGAACTGCATGTATTCCTGTATTAGAAAAATGACACTGATAATACTCATATGAACTTTCTCATTTAATAGAGCAGGTAGAAGGAGCTTTTATAGATGAAGCACAGGAGAAAACTGAATTTGAAGATATATTGTGGTGTAAAAATGGAGTCAATATAAAAAAAGGGAAATGTAATGGGAGAAAGAAAAAGGGAGAGGGGGAATAGGCCAAGATATTTCATATAATAAGATTTTTGTTTATTACAATGAGCTATTGCAATGATATGGAAGGGGGGAAGGCAAGGGGAAATGAGGGAATCTTCACTCTCATCAGAGGTGGCTAGGAGAGGAAACAGTATATATACTCAATGGGGTATAGACATCTGGAGTAAGAAGGAGGGGACAGGGGGAAGGGCGGGATGTGAGTGATGGAGGAGAGGATGGGCCATGGGGGGAGAGTGGTCAGATATAACACATTTTCTTTTTTACTTCTTTCAAGGGGCTGGGATTGGATAGCCTGTCTGGGACCATAGGGCTGGGTGGATGCTGGGCCTAAAAGGTGGTAGGGGGGCTTGGGGCCTCTTGGGCCCAGGGCCAGAAATCTGTCTGCTGCACCACCCAGCTACAGAAAATATAGTACATGGTAGTGGAGAAATACGAAAGGAGGGAGTTGCGATCAGCCATGGCAACAGTTGAAAAATATGGAAGTAACTTTTGTGATGGACTTATAAAGAATGTGATCCACCTGCGACAGAGTTGGTAGTGTTGGAACACAGACTGAAGCACATTTTTTATTATTATTATTATTTTGGGGGGAGTGCAAGGCAAATGGGGCTGGGTGGCCTGCCTGGGGCTGTATAGCAGTATGACTGTTGGGTGTCTGAGGCCGGATTTGGAACCGGGTGCTCCTGTTTCAAGGGTCAGTGCTCTGTCCTCCACCCAGCCACCCCTACTATTATTACAATTTTATTTTATTTTAGGTCTTTTTTTCTTTTTTTGGTTTATGCAGGGCAGTGGGGTTGGGGTGGCTTGCATGTCACACAGCTGGGTGATTGTTGGGTGTATGGGGTCAGATATAGGCTTGGGTG
Organism: Macrotis lagotis; assembly: GCF_037893015.1. NCBI lineage: Eukaryota > Metazoa > Chordata > Mammalia > Peramelemorphia > Peramelidae > Macrotis > Macrotis lagotis. The sequence continues at coordinate 262,930,499 of NC_133661.1, read as the reverse complement.
CTCCTGGCTCCAGGGATGGTGCTCTGTCTACTGCGCCACCTGGACATACCTACAATTATTACTATTATTTTTTATTTTAATTTTAATTTTTTTCTCTCCCCTTTACTTTATTGCACATGCATATATTTTTATGGGGGAGGGGGTATTTTCTTTACTCTTAAACAAGAATATTTTATTAATGTATAAAAATATTATTTGTACAAAATGAGAATAAATATTAAATTAAAGAAGAAAGAGGGAGAGAGACCTTGCATTCCAAGCCAGGCACCCTCCGGATTCTGTTGGGGGGGAATAGTGGATTATTGCCAGAGAGATCTTGCATTTTTAGTTAGTCACCTATTTGATGATAAAAGTATCCTAACTGGGAGAACAGTAGACTGTTCCCATGAGAAAAACCTTGCATTCCAATGAAGCTCATAAAACTCCTCATGTTTGATGATAAGTAGACTGTTGCTTAAAAAAGATAGTTATAATCCTGAAGGTTATTCTCACCAACTGGATGGTGAGATAATATTTTATGAAAACCTTTCATTCTTTTCTTTGTTCCTGGGGTAGATTTTCACAAGTAGAATGTAACTCTGAAGACTAACCGATGAGTAGACAGGGAGTGACAATAGAGCAGAGGAGGGGAATGCTTTAGGCCATATAATTTTGCTTGACTGTCAATTTGGAGCAGCCTCTTGATCTTCACTAGCTTTGTGAGACTTGGAGTGTGCCCTTTTTTCCAGAAAAGGCAAAATAAACTTTCTTTTTTGTTCAGAGGAGTTGCTCTATATTTTTCAGTGGATTTTTAATCCCACACAGTAGTGATGCAGGGAAATGATGGAGATAATTATGAATGTAGCAGAAACAAAATTTGTAATCTTAGATGCTGTTAATCTTGAGATATAAATTGACTCCCATTGTTTCATTGTTTAATGTAAAATTTGTATTCTGATTTCCTCAGTCTTCAACCCTCTACCTGATTCTGGTCATTTAAGGTGGGGCGGGGGGGGTGGGGGGGGTGGGGGGAATTCTCCTTTTGCCTTCAATTCCCAGATCAGGGGCAAGGCTATAAAATCTGAATTGGACTCCTCCAGGCCGCTGCCCCCCCCCCCCCCCCCAGGCCCAGTCACCTCTACTCGACTGTTCTTTTATCTCTGTCATTCTTTACCTGTCTTCCTATCTCTGCGTCACTATTTATTTATTTTTCATTCTATTTTATGTGCTTCTGACCCTATAAGAGAATTTTTTTCATCTGTTTACTTTGCTATATTCTATAATAAAATCCAGAGCAGATTTAACATCCCAGAGAATATGTGAATTCCTTCACCTTCTGAGTGGGCTTAAATCTTCTGTCTTCAATCTCTAAATCATTAATAATCAGCAACAATAAAGGCATTTTAAAACGACTTTAAAAATCAAATAAGAGAGATTGAGGAAAAACTAAAAATCCAAGAAAAATAAGAGGATTATGGAAAGAAAGACCAATTGGAAAAGGAGATCCAGGATTTTAAGGAAGAAAATCCAAATTGAGCAAAGGGAAGTCAGTGAAAGTATAAGGGACAAAGAAATAATAAAACAAAATAGAAGAATGAAAAAAATAGAAGAGAAGGTAAAACACCTCACAAGAAAAAACAACAGATTTGGAGAACAGACCAAGAAGAAAACATTAAGAATAACCAAATGACTTGAGAGCTATGATTAAAAAATAAAATCTTTGGCACAGTGGATAGAGCACTGGCCCTGGAGTCAGGAGGACCTGGGTTCAAATCCAGCCCCAGACACTTAATAAATAACGAGCTATGTGACCTTGGGCAAGCCATTTACTCCCACTGCCTTGCCAAAAAAAAAAAAGAATTTTGACAAATAATACAAGAAATAATTAAAGAAAATTGTCTTAAAGTGTTAGAACAAGAGGGGAAAGTAGAAATAGAAAAGAATTCACCAGTCATCACCTGAAAGGAATCTTAGGAAGAAAACTGACAGGAATATCATTGCTAAATTCCTAAACCTCTATATTAAGAGCAACAACAAAAAAAATTCAAATATGGCAGAACCACAATTAGAATTATGCAAGATCTAGCAGCAGCTATTTTAAAAAAAAAACCACAGTTTTTGGAATTCAATATATTGAAGAGTAAAAGAACTGTGGCTGATAATATCATATGTAGCAAGGTTAAGCATAATCCTGAACACAACAAAAATGGACATTCAACAAATTGTCAGACTTTCAGGATTTTGTTGAAAAAAGACATGAACTTACTAGAAAATTTGGCACAAGAATCAAAAGAAATATAAGTTAACTATCAAAGACTAATTACAAAGGACTCAATAAGGACAGATTATTTACTATACATGGAAATGTAAAACATATGTCCAAGATTGATAATAATAGGGTAATTAAAATGAAAGAGGGTGGTGGAGTTGAATAGGATGTAATTTTTAAAAGGAAAATGGTCTAGGAAAAGATTTTTTTTAAATAGAATTATTCTATACAAATGAATTGTGAGAAGAACTGATATAGAGAAATTAGATCGAATTCTATTCTCATTAAGAATGGGTTAAAGAGGGAAAAATATATAAATATATATTTAAAACTATAAGTCTTTTAAATTCAGAAAGAAATAAAAGGAGGGGCTAGAGAAGGTAATGAGTTAGAGTATGTATATATATAAAAGTATAGATCCTAGTGGGATGAAAAGAAAAAAAAAACAATGCACAGCAGAAAACAGAAGAAAACTAAGGAAGCAAAGAAAAGATGGACAATTTTTATTACAATATGTATTATTTATTATATAGGCTTTCTTGAAATTGAAATTTATTGTTTTATATTATGAATCCTCTCATGTTTTGCCACACATGACAATGTTTTTTATTTTGTAGAATAAAAATAGATTTAAATATGAATACAAAAAACTAATGATTTTATTAGAAAACATTTGCATTAATAATTATCTGAGCTTTATATAACTAAGTGAAACAGAGTCAACCAAAGGGAAAAAAACCAGAATATACCTTCTCCAACAGGCTGGAACTATGCCCAAAGGGATATAAAAGTGTTCATTGACCCAGCAATACCACTACCAGGTCTATACTCCAATAATGGTTGTCCTTCATTCTCGAAGAAGACCACGACATCAGGGAAGTGATGCCATGACAAGCACATGAATTGGATTTGAGTGAGGGTGGGCTGTGCTGAGTCACCAGCCTCACTTTCTCCTCCAGAACCATTTGGGTCCAGTGACCAGATATGAATCACAATTCCTTTGGTAGTGGCAAAGAACTGGAAATTGAGGGGATGCTTATCAGTTGGGGAGTGGCTGAGCAAGTTGTATGATTATGGTGCAATTCTAGAACGCTGTAAGAAATGATGAGCAGAAAAGCCTATAAAGGCTTACATGAACTGATGCAACATCAGTGAAGAGAACAAAGAAAGCATTGTACACAGTAACAGCAATACTGTATAATGATCAACTGTGAATGACTTAGCTTTTCTCAGCAAAACAGAGTTTCAAGACAATTCCTTAAGATGAACAATACTATCCACCTCTAGAGAAAGAATTGATGAAAATAAAATTTTAAACTTTATCTTTCTTGCTTTCTTTTTTGCAGTATGGTTAATATAGAAATACGTTTTGCTTGATTTTGTATAATAGCACATTTCTTCACAATGAATGGGGAAGGGATGGGAGGAAATTCAGAATTCAAAAATGTTTTATTGGTAAACATAATTTTTAAAATAAATAAAAAAGAATATACCTCCTCCTTCTAGGTCACATGAACAATATGATCTCTCAAACCTCTCCAAAATAGAAATAATGGACCAAAGATAAAAATAACTTCAGCTATCTCTATGATCTAGGACCCTCAGAATCAGATGGAAAAAAAACATGAATAGACACTGACACTAAGCTCACTTAATATTCCCTCTGTCCCCCTCTCATACACACATACATCTTCCACACCAAGGGCATTTGACACCACTGATATAAGGCTAATTTATTACAGTCTACTTTCCACTTTTCCCAGCAGCTTTCATTAAGTAAGGAGTTTTTTCCCTAGGTAATTTGTTTAATATTTTACCAAACACTGGGTTTGAGTTCCATTGTTTTTGATTATTCCTTGTCTAGTCTATTCATTGATCTATTTCTATTTTTTAATCAATACCAGACAGTTTTGATGACTTATTTTATATTATAGTTTGAAGTTTTGAAGTGTCATTCCTTTTTATCCCTACTTTATTTCACTATTTTCCTTAATATTCTGAATCTTTTGTTTTTCCAAATGAATTTTATTACTTTATGAAGTTCTATAAAATATTCCCTTAGTAATTTAATTGGTATAAGATTAAAAGTGTAAATTAGGGGCGGCTAGGTGGCGCAGTGGCTAGAGCACCGTCCTTGGAGTCAGGAGTACCTGAGTTCAAGTCCGACCTCAGACACTTAATAATTATCTAGCTGTGTGGCCTTGGGCAAGCCACTTAACCCCATTGCCTTGCAAAAAAAAAAGTGTAAAATTAACTTTGAAAGTATTATCATTTTTGTAATATTAGCATAGGCTAGCCATGAACACTGAATATTCCTCCAGCTATTTAAGTTGCTTTTTAATTCATTAAGGAGCAGATTGTAAATGAATCTATACTTGTCTTCTGAATGCTTTGGTAGGTTGATTCCCCCAGTTATTCATGCATTTTGAGGATTTATTTTGTAGCTGCAACTTTGCTGAAGCTATTAATTGTTTCAATTAGTATCTTTGTTGATTGCCTAGGATTTTCCAAATATAACATCACATCAGCAAATAGGTGTAGTTTTATCTCTTTACCAATCTTTGTATCATTAATATCTTTTCTTATCTTCAAACTGATTCTTGCATTTCAGAAATTATATCAAATAATAGTTAGCATCCTTGCTTCAGTCTTTTACTGGAAAAGATTCTAGATTATCCCACATTGCATATGGTGATGCTTGCTCTTGGTTTTTAATAAATGTTTATTTATCATATTAAAGATCCCTCTTTCTAGGGCTTTTACCATATTGTACTTTATTAAAGGCTTTTCCTGAACCTATTGAGATGAGCTGGTAGTTTTGCATATTTTGGTTTTTAATATAATTATGTTGATTTTTTCCCCTAAAGCTGAACTATCCTTGCATATGTGATATAAATCCCACTTGATTACATTGAAAAATTTCTTGGATTTACTGGAGTCTGTTTGATGGGATTATGTTTAAAAAAAAATTTTTTTTTTTGCAAGACAATGGGGTTAAGTGGCTTGCCCAAGGCCACACTGCTAGGTAATTATTAAGTGTCTGAGGTCGAATTTGAACTCAGGTACTCCTGACTCCAGGGTCGGTGCTCTATCCACTGCGCCACCTAGCCACCCCTGGTATTTTATATTTTTGAAGGTAATACTCTGTTTTGCTTTCTGGTTTTTGTTAGCATATAGCTGTACATAAAATGTTCTGATCTTTCGTTTTATTTCTTCTGATTTTGTTGTGATTCCACCTTGCTCATTTGTTATTTTATTGATTTGATTTTCTGCCCTCTTCTTTTTAAGATTAGCTAAAATTTAATCAATTTTTAAAATTAATTTTTCAAAGAACCAACTTTTAGTTTTATTTCTTATTTCTTAGTTTGTTGATGTATGTTTGTTACAGATATGATTCTTTCCCTGTGCACTGCTTTGGCTGCATTCCAGAAATCTGAGTATGTTATTTCATCATCATAATTTTCTTTCTGTGTTAAAAATCATATCTGGTTCCCCTGACCACTCTTCCCCTTCTAGATGATATAGGAAGCTTATAAGTAGACAGTACAAAAAGTAATAATAGCAGAAAATATGATGGCAAAGAGGAACTAAAAGTCATTTGCAACCTATACCAATTAATCAAAGGAGCACACCAGTTACTTAGACCTGCATTATAAACTAACTAAAAGTTACATCCTGAAACTATTGGCTAAATCAGGGGAATTAGGAGTTACTGTAAAGGGCCTTTTGCTCCTAACTTTATTTTTATTTATTTATCTATTTTTAGTTTTTTTCCAAGGCAATGGGGTTAAGTGGCTTGCCTAAGGCCACACAGCTAGGTAATTTATTAAGTGTCTGAGGCTGAATTTGAACTCAGGTACTCCTGACTCCAGGGCCGGTGCTCTATCCACTGCACCACCTAGCCACCCCCCTAACTTTCAATAGTCTGTAAAGCTCAGATAATCTCCAGACTTGTGCAGGAAGATCAACAGAATACAAGATATTGCTGATAACTTTGAGGTGATGTGGGTATATTAATGAACTAACCCCCAAATGGCAGGGATAAGAGTTAGTCTTTCCCCTGCAAAATCTTATAAAAATGAGATACCCAAACTTCTGCTTCCCCAACACTCTTCCATCTCCTAAGGGTCCATGCCTCCTGAGTGTTCCCAACTATGATCCAAGGTTTCATAAGTGATTCTCTGTATCCCTATTCTCTCCTCCAAGTCACCTGTCTTCTTCCATTGCCCTATCCCTTCCCTGCACTGTCTGCTTCTACCCCTGCATTGTTTTCTGGACATTCTGTGTGGTTTGCCCCTGTATCTTCTATGCTCTATTAAAATGTCATTAAAGCATTACTCCCTGCGGCCATTATGGTCTTTCCAGAAATATATCCAAAGAACTGGGAGTGCCTGCCACATTTTGACTTAGAGGAACCCCCCCCCCCCGTAGTCTCAGTCTTTTATCTAATTAATAGTTCCATAAATTAATCAACAATTTATTTTCCACATAATTATTGTTTCTATGATCTGTTCTTTGACTCATTCTTTATTTAGGATTTTATTGTTAAATCTCCCTTTGGGTCTGTATTTTTTGTTGTGGTTCCTGAACCAATGACTATTTTTAATGTGGTGTGATTTAGAAAGGATGCACCTACTATTTCTGACTTTTTACATTTGTTCACAACATTTCTCTGCTCTCATACATGTGGTGCTGAAAAAAATGTATATTTTTTTGCAATTCAATTTAGAAGTTGTCATTAATCTTTCTACTGTCTGAAGTATTTGAGAAACAAATAGATTTTTCAGGTCTGGTTTTCTTTCTAAGAATATTTCAAATGTTTCTTTATTATTAAATATCTATCTTTTTTTTTCATTTATGATTAAACTTAGATTTGAAGAGTAAGTCAGCCTGGGCTGCATCCTGAGCTCTATTGCTTTTCAGAAGGTATTACTCCATTTCTTCTGCATTTTCTTTTTCTTTTTTTTTTTTTCAGTTTTTGCTAGGCAATGGGGTTAAGTGGTTTGCCCAAGGCCACACAGCTATTATTAAGATATTATTAACTATTATTAAGTGTTTGAGGCTGGATTTGAACTCAGGTACTCCTGATTCCAGGGCTGATGCTCTATCCACTGCACCACCTAGCCACCCCTCTTCTGCATTTTCTAATGAGTACAGAATAAACTTGTGTTATTTGAATTTCTTTTCCTTTATTTTTGATGCTCTTTTATCACTTGTTTCTAAAGTAGATGTCAAAAATTAACCACAATTTGTCTTGGAGTTTAAAGCTTTGGATTTTATTCTCCCAGAGGCAATCTATGAGTTTCTATTGATTTTTCATTTTCTTTGTTCAGAAATTCTGAATAATTCTCTTCCATTATTTACTGCATTATGATGTTAAGATTTTTTTTCTGTCTTGTCATAGTTTTTTGGTAGAATTATTCATTGTCTCTAATTTATTGTGTCTACAAAATCAGCATGCTTTGCTTTCATGTCATTCAGCCATTTCAGTTATAGGGTTTTCTTGGCTAAGATACTGGAGTATCTTAGTTGGCCATTTCCTTCTCCAGTTCATTTTACAGGATAGTAAACTGAGATAAACAGGGTTAAATGTTTCCCAGGGTCTCACAGTAAGTATCTGTGGCCAGATACGAACTCAGGAAGATTTGTCATCTTGACCTTAGACCTGATATTCTATCTATTGCTGTTCTTGCTTCCATAGTGAGCACACTTACTTTTTTTTTGTTTTTTTGCAAGGCAATGGGGTTAAGGGACTAGCCCAAGGTCACACAGCTAGGTAATTATTAAGTGTCTGAGGGCAGATTTGAACTCGGGTCCTCCTGACTTAGGGCCAGTGCTCTATCCACTGTGCTACCTGGCTGCCCCCATACTTACTTTTAATGTAGTTTTTGTTTATTTGTTCTGTTTTGTATATTTGAATACTCAAATTATTGTTCCCTCTTTTGTTACTTTGGTGAGACTTGTCATTGAAAAGTCTATACTATTTTTGCTATTTTTCTATTCTATTTCTCTTTTTTGCTATGCTGCTCAAAAATTCTGCTCTTATCGTTCTCAGTTCTCTTCTATACTTCTCAGAAATAATATATCATTTTTCCATGTTATCCTCATATTTCACCTGTCTCATCAAGTTTGAGACTATTTTCCTTTGTTTTGCAATATTTTCTCATAGTTACTTGAACTTATTTACTAGATCTGAAGATTATATATTTTTCTGCTGATAACATTTCCCTGGTTAATTTATTTGCATATGTTCAAGATTTTCAAGTTTTTTCTTCCTGACATCTTTAGTCTTCCCCTCCCCACCCTATTTTCTCCATTGCTCATTTTTGGACTCTTTCCCCTCTGAGTATGGTTTCCTTGGGAGCCAAATCTCATAGCATCTCAGCCTCTTCCCACTCTAGGCACTGAAGATACCAGTCTAGGTTTTTGCCCCAAGTGGTAGACAGAACCACCCCTACCTGTATGCTGAATATTTTCTCTCAGGTTTAAGTGAGTGCTACGTGTCCTGGTGTCTTGTCCGCCTTTGTCTAATCCTTAGGTCTTCAGCCCAGAACTGGTCATTTAAAGAACTTCCATGTTAATTTCACAGGTTAAACTACAGGACTCTGGGCTTTTGGAGGAGGGGGATTGGAAATGTGGTACTGAACTCTATTTCAATCTCAGAAACGTATCCTTCCCCTTTCTCTCTATTACTGACTGTCCTATAGAGACTTTTTTGTAGTTTTTGCTCCACAATTAGTGGAGCCTCAGTTAGATTTCAAAATCTGAAGCACTGCAGAGACATGTCTGGCCATGTATGCTAGTCTGGCTATCTATCCTAGTCTGACTATCTATCCTGGGATCTCCATGACCCTGGAAAGAGGGAGGAGAGATGTAGGAGTGTTGTTGTGAGTCTCTGTATGGGTCTAACTAGTCCCTCAGCTAGTAGTGTGGGGTGTGGGGTGTAATAGGTAGTTCATAGTTTTTGTTTTTTTAATTTATTTTGGATTTTGGATGTACTAAATTATGAAGGAAACTTAAGTTTCTTTATCTTTGGTGCATAATTTCTATTTTAAGAGGTTTGAAAGATTAAAAGGGTCCAGGTCTCATATGAATATAATTACAAGACACTCTTTTGACAAAAGTAAAGTCAAATCTAAACAACTAGAAAACTATCAGTTGCTCATTGGTAGGTCAAGCTAATATATAAAAAAATGATCATTTTACCTAAATTTATCTACTTATTTAGTACCATAAAAATCTAAAAATTATAGTTAAAAATAATAACAAAATTTAAGAACAAAAGATCAATAGTATCAAGGAAATTAATAAAAAAAAATGCAAAGGAAGGTGACCTAGTCATACCAAATCTAAAATTATATTATTTTTTAAAATTTATTTACAGTGGGGGCGGCTAGGTGGCACAGTGGATAAAGCATTGGACCTGGAGTCAGGAGTACCTGGGTTCAAATCTGACCTCAGACACTTAATAATTACCTAGCTGTGTGGCCTTGGGCAAATCACTTAACCCCATTTGCCTTGCAAACACCTAAAAAAAATTAATTTACAGCAATGGAGTTTGAGTGACTTGCCCAAGGTCACAGTTAGGCAATTATTAAGTGTCTGAGGCTGAATTTGAACTCAGGTCCTCTTGACTCCAGGGCCAGTGCTCTATCCACTGCACCACCTAGGGCTGCCCCCTAAAATTATATTATAGAGTTGCAGTTGTTCAAACTATTTGATATTAAGTTTATAAGACACAATAGTAAATAGCTATATTAATGTTCTGGGTGAAATCCAAAGACTCTAGCTTCTGGGGTAAGAACTCACTATCTGACAAATTTCTGGGAAAACTGGGAAATAGGATGGTAGAAACTAGCCATAGACCAACATTTCACATCCTATAACAAGATTAGGTTAAAATGGGTACATGATTTAGTGAGTACATAATGGGTATATAAACAGTGATAACATAAGTCAACTAGAAGAACAAGGAATTGTGTATCTGTCAGATGTATGAAAAAAGGAGAACTTATTACCAAAGAAGAGATGTAAAACATGAAATGCAAAATGGATAATTTTGATGATATTAAGTTGAAAAGTTTTTACATAAAGAAACCAATACAACCAACATTAGAAGGAAAGCAGAAAGTTGGTGGTACCTCAGAGTTGTTTTAATTTGCATTTCTCTAATTAATAGTGACTTAAGAGAATTTTTTCATATGGCTATGTAGAGCTTTAATTTCTTCATCTAAAAACTTCCCTGTTTTCAGAGGAACTGAAAATGGTTAATATCTTTTGACTTATAAACTTGATTCAATTCTTTCTATATTTTAGAAATAAGACCTTTATCAGAAACCCTGGATGTAAAAATTGTTTCCCAGCTTTCTGCTTTCCTTCTAATCGTGGTTGTATGGCTCTGAGGTTGGACCCTTTCTGACTTGATTCCCCAGATATCATTTAACTACCCCACCTGACCTGTGCCTGGAAACTGACATTCAAAATTATATCTATAAAGGAATTTTCCTTTAATGTCCTGGATCTTTATAGCAAACTGCTATAAGTAAATCAAATTTGATTGATAGAGAAATTTTAGGTCACTTGGAGTTTAATAACCAGATAGGCTAATGTGTGGTTTTGACATCGGCTGTCAGCTATATATTCTGACGAGAAAGAAGATCCCTTAATTTTTATGTTAAAGGGGATATTTAGGTAAGAAAAATAAGAAGTTTTTGTAATCTCAAGATATGATTATGTGCAATAGCAGTTTCAAGTTCTAGTTTAAGGAAAGGAATGTGAGTCAGTTGAGTTTATCAGGACAAGAATACCCTAAAGAATATTTAGAAATATTTTGGGAAGAGAAATTTATTTTAATTAAGGATGTTTGAGTTATTCTAATAGAAGCAAAAGGTTAAGACTGTAAGTCACTTGCTGGACACTCTGTACTAAGATGATGATCAAATGAATATGTTGCAAGCTCAAGTTTTCAGTGAATTCATTTGTGTAGTGAAACAATTATGGAAGTTTATTTTGTCAGCATGCAGTATGTATATCAACAGGACAGTAAGTCAAAATGTAAATTGTAATAGTTCTAGAATTTTATTGTCTAATGATGAAAATGAGTTTTGGTCTGATAAGATATTGTGTTAAGTTCTTTAAGCAGAAGAGATCTCAACAAGTCACCTGAACTAGAGAGGATTTTTTGGAACAGACTCTGAAGATACAGAAAGACATCTGATATTTCCAGGGGAAAAGAGACTGGACCAGTTCATCTCCTCCATCCTGATGTGTACAAGTTGTTTGATCAGGGGGATCTACCCCTTTGATATCTGCAACTTTCCCTGTGACTTTGTAAGTGTGTCACCCTTACTTATGCCCCCTCCTTGAAGATAAATCTTATATTTGTTGCCTGTCCATTGCCAAGAAGGAGAGTTGGGACTAGCAAATTCCATTTCTACTCTTAAGAGTACAACAGACTCATAAGAGTACAGGCAGGGATCACCAACCAAGAGATGAAGATTTTGGTCTTTAGCTTCATTTACATAAATGGAAGAGGAGGGGAGAGGAATATGTTAAGGAAAAGCATATCAGGAAGATTGTAACTGGGAAGAGAGTTAGATCAATCTAATTCTTGGAAGGGAGGGACTGAAGGAATTGTATCATACTAATCCCAAAAGTCTTCTCACTTCTGTACCCAGGGTTCTCACTCCTTCCAGAAAGGGTGAGCCAGTTTCTGGCCAGAATCTTAGGATTTCTTTGAAGTTCTTACTACAATAAACTGATGATACTGGATTTGTCTCAAACATTTTTTGTAACAATATTGATAATTACCCCACATCACAAGGATTAGAGGTGCTGCCCCTATGATCTGGAAAATCTGCATAGAATTTTTGTCCCTCTCTATACAAGAGAAGAAATCTGAATTTAGATAGATAAAATGTTAATATTATACAATACTATGCATATGTTTTTTATGCATTTCTTAATTTTTAAACCTTTTCAGTGTCATCTTGCTGGCCTTCACATAATTGTCTGCAGCTTCAACAAAACTTCCAAAAAATTCCCATTTAATTTCTTATTCTGACTTGTGATGGGGAAAGTCAAGATGTGGGTCACTGGGTGTGCAGACATCCTGGAGGGAAAAGACTCACTTTTCTTTTCTTTTTTACTTTTTTGCAAAGCAATGGGGTTAAGTGGCTTGCCCAAGGTCACACAACTAGGTGATTATTAAGTGTCTGAGGCTGGATTTGAATTCAGGTCCTCCTGACTCCAGGGCCGGTGCTCTGTCCGCTGCACCACCTAGACTCACTGTAAGACTCACTTTTGTGGAGGTTTTTACACAAAGATCCTGGGTTTGGGAGGAACCGTCCCCCCTGGCATGTGCTCCTGGCCATGCCCCCTAGCAGATGTGTCCGACCTCCAGCCCCTTCTGCAGTTGAAGCCCACTCCTTTCCTTGATGGAGAAATAGTTTTAGTGGAATGTGTAGTGGGGTGTATATGGCCCCGGTTCTGGTCCAGTGGGACGTGGGGGGGGTCTGGTTCTCTGGGCAGGCCCAGCCGCCCATCATATTACAAACGTGCGCATTAGCCCAACTCAGTTTGGCTCTTTGCTGCGGCCAAATCCTGGAGATGAGTTTGTCCTTTCCTAGGGACCAGTTCCGAGGGCTGGCACACACGGAATCTACTGGCTCCTTTCTGGGCCCGGCTGGGCGGGGTCCACGAGCTCTACCTGCTCTCGGTGACCCCGTTTGGCGTTTCTTGGAGTGGAAACTGAGGCAAAGCGGGTGAGGCGACGTGCCGGGGTCAGCGCCGGAGCCCGCCGGCCGGCGCCTCTTCCCGATTCCCAGGGCAGTGCCCCCCGCCACGGCGCCCCGCTTCGCGTTCATTACGCCAACCAGCGTCCTGGGCCCGGCACGCTGGCTGGGCCGCCCCGGGCCGCGCGCGCAGCGGATTGGCCACCAGAGAAGCTCCTTCCACGTGATTGGCTCGCTCCCCTTCGCCGCGTTGGGGCCGGGTCACCTTTCCCTTCCGGGATTCTGCCCAGAGGGGCGGGCCTCGGCTGGAGCCCTTCCGGTCCTCGCGGGGCGGGGCGGGGCGGGGCGGGGCTCCGGGAGAGCCCGTATTTAGAAGGCGGCCCCGGCGGGGAGGGGCGCGGGCCGCCCAGCCAGGCCGGCCGAACCTCGCGCAGCGCGGCCGCCGGGGCCGGGAGGAGCCGGAGGAGCGAGGCGGCGGCCCGGGGGAGGCTTCCTCGGAGGCCCCGCGGCCGCGGCGAGCATGAGCTGGGAGCTCCTGTGGGCCCTGCTGCTGGCCTGCGCGCTGCTGTACGTGGGGCTGCAGCTGGTCCGCTTCGCGCGCGCGGACGGCGACCTGACTCTGCTGTGGGCCGAGTGGCAGGGGCGCCGGCCAGGTGAGGAGCCGCGCCCCCCGGGCTCGGCCCGAAGCGGGGCGTGGGCACCTGGCCGGACGGGGCTCGCTGCCCCTGGGCACCCGCCTCCTGCAAAGGCCAGGAGGGGGGGGAATCCGTGGTGGGGAGCCTCTTCCCCAGCCGCAGGCTTAGCTTCGACCCCGGGATGCCCGGATGGCCGCTTCCCGCCCCCCCCCCCCCCCCCCCCGCTCCCCGGGGCCCCCTCCTTGTTGCCCCAGGGTGCCTAGGCGGTTACGTTTTGTAAGCCCCGGCCAGATGATGGCATTGCAGCTGCCTCACGCCTGCGGTTGTGCAAGGATCCTCTTTGCAAAGTGCACAGAAAAGACCGGTTTCTGTAGCATTTAGACCATCCATGGAGGTTCTGCAAAGCGCTCCACTCACCCAGTGTGAGGATCCCAGGTTTGGTGGCCCCAAACCTCAGGAAACAGGTGATATTTGAACCAAGGATCTCCGGCTCCTCAATTCATCCTCTTTCCCTCCATACCATTTAAAAATAGAGGAAAGGGGGGGGGGGGGAATCATTCCAACGGTCTTTAAATTTTAATAGAGAAGTTGGATTTTATGGCAGCAGATGGTTGAGCATTTTTGAAAGCCCCTTAAGTTACTACGCTATTAACTTTTACTTTGCTTATGCAACCTTAGAAACATTAGGAAAAACAGTGGAGGCCAAAATATGAGCTTCTTCCTTGGATGTAACCGTCTATCAATAAGATTAGAACTTTCACTTGCTCAGTTTGATTCATTCTATTTTAAATGTTGGGGAAAGGTAGATTGGGCAATTGGGAGGGAATGAGCCCATATTTTTATCTGATTGAACTGACAACATTTTACTTCTCCTAATTTCTATTTATATCTTGAATGATACAAAATGCTTTGCAACATGTATTGCAGTTAATTCTCAAAAGAGCTTTCTGAAATACTTAGGGCAGAGCAAATATCAATAGAAGCATTGTTCTCAGATCCAGGGAGGTGATAAGGCCTCCTGGTACTTTGCCTTGTTCAGACTAAATTTGTAATATTGGGTATCAACCTCTTTCTTTGCATGCCAGGTATAAGTCCTTGACACAGGAGGCATCAGGAGGTGAGAAATAATGAACTAAACTTCCCCAGGAGGGGTTAAGAGTACTGCTGCCCCAGGAGAGTTACCATGAGGGATCTGGAACTGTTTTCCATTGACACAGTGTGAGGGGATTCTCTGGCACTCTAAGGAGTGGATTTGGAAGCCTCCCATTCCCACCTCCACAGTCCTGGAACATGTTGCAATCCTGTTCTAACTCATGGCCAAAAATCCTTCACTTCATTACACAGAGCTCTCTTTTCTGGATCAGACCCGACTCAGGACCTTCCTCCTCCCCCTTCTTTAGTACCTCTCTTACAGATACCAGAACTTTGACTTTCAGGACTCTGACCCAGACCAGAGTCTAGAACCCCAGAACTCTCCCTATTAGGACCTTGGCTTGTACCTAAGCTCCTCCAGCTCCAAGTGCAGGAATTCTTCAGATTGTGGATCATTCCCTACCACTTTGAGTTGAAGCATATAGTACTGGCAACGACTCTAGTTAACCAGTTCAGCTATATGCAGTCTACTACTCTTCCATCCCTTTCCTCATTATTCTACCATGCTTTACTATAACCCAAGTTTGGGTTACCTCCCCCAATCCCTGACACATTTCTGCTCCAGAATGCTGTGTGAGTGAGCCACACATTGATGCCTACTGGTTTACAAATTTGTTTTCTAATCTTTGCTGGACCCTGACTTCTGTATAGCAGTCTTTTTATTTTCCCCAATTGATTTTCAACTCCTTACATGTTATTACAGATCTTAACAAAAAAATTTAATTAAAAAAAAAGACTTCCTGTTTCTCTTTAAGTTTCTTTTTAAATCACCTTCTCCCCAGTCCCTCTCAGCAAAGGATCCTATTTCCTACTTTATCAAGAAAATAGAAGTCACCCTTCATCATCCTACACCTTAAAATCCTCAACTGATCCTTCATTCTCTCTTCTTTTGCTCTAGTCTCTATGACAAAGATGTGACCTTTCTTGCAAAGACCAAAGCCTCTTCTTGTGCCCTTGATCCCACTCCTTTTCTGGGAATTAGACCCTACTATTATCCAATCTCTTCACTCTGTTGACTTCTCCTTTACATATAATTGTACCTAGGTCTTCCTTATTTTAAATAAAAAAATCTTCATTTGACTTTACCATACCCTGATATTACCATCCCATTTCTGTCTTGTTTCTACAACTAAACTAGAAAAAGCTGTCCACCAAAACTACTCTCTTAGAGGTTATCAAAAATATTCTAAGATTTTTTTGAAGATTTTATTTTCATGTTTTCCTTGCAGGTGGTATCCTTGTGCTTTGTATCAAAGTTATTTTGGGGAGGGAGGAATATGATTTTTATATTAATTTTCATGTCAGGATAATCAATATGCCCCCCCCCCCATTCTCCTTTGCATAGAATGGGAGTTATCTGATATGGTGGTATGGGTGACAGGAGCCTCAAGTGGAATTGGCGAGGAGCTTGTGTACCAGTTGTCTAAATTGGGAGCATCCCTTGTACTGTCATCAAGAACAGCAAATGAACTAGAAAGGGTGAAAAATAAATGCCTTGGTAAGTAACTTGTGGGTATACTTTATTTTAGTTAAACTCAAAACTGAAAAATAGTTAAGAGAATTGGTAGAATTTTTGGGGAGGTGTGGGGGGTTTCCTTTGTACCAGATTTGAGTGCTTGGACCCAAATGTCTACCTTTCTGCCATCTCATCCAACCCCTCACCTACCCAAATGCCTTGTGTTCTAGCCAGAATGACTCTCCTTACCATTCTATGATATTATCTTGTTGACATCATTATCAGTTCCTGCATTATATTGTGTACATTTGCATGAAAGCTTTCTTGATTCTTCCCTTTCCTCACCCCCAGATATATCTCATTCCTCTTTGTTCAGAACTCCCATACCATTCCCACTGGTTCTTTCTTAGACATTTTCCCCTTCTAGAACTCTTGCTTTATAAAATAAAGAGGTAGTGGAAAGGATAGGTAATAATAACATCAATGACAACAACAATAATACTAATAACACTTAAGACTTAAGGTGGTATCATAAATATGGTAGTCAGGCTCAATTTTTTTTTCGTATTTTGCATGTAATTTAGAAGAAGTCTCAAGCATCCTAGTTAATATTTATTATTTGAAATTCAAACCCCTGAGAATTTTGGATTCTTTCAAGTTTCTTTTTCATCTGCAAAAAATAGTCTTGCGTTGTTAATAAGACAGAAAAGAATCCTGTTGTTTTCCTTCTGAAATTCCTTCTTGAGTTTGTTTAATTAATGTGTTTATCTCTGCAGTTGCCAAGTTAATGCTGAGGAAGGATCAAAGGATGCCTTTATAGCCACCTCTTATTTTTCTTTATTGCTTATCTTTCCTGGCTACTGTAATTCCTGGTTTTCTCTATAAGGTATTAATAGGGAAAGAAGCCAAATCAGAAAAAGTGAGTCTATAAGAAATTGAGATCACCAAGCACTTAACCTTATGTTTAAATTCCTATTAGGCCTCTCAGTCTCTTTCAGAACTTTCAAGCTTTCTTGTTTCCACTAGTAAGTTCTCATTGTTCTCTTCTGTTGAAATGTGCATGAAGAGTACATTGAAGGGAATGACAGATCTTAACAGATAGCAATCAGACACATGTATGCTTCAAATTATGTTTGTTCCCTATTTACCTTCAAATATATTGCTCTTTGAGCCTATCTGGGTCTTCTGATGTTAATACCTTTTTTTAAGAAATTGTTTTATTTGGACATAATTCCTAAAAAAATGCCTCTATAAAGTACATTTACTGAACAATTGATTTTTGACAAATTGCTAATATTAAACACAGATAGAAAATAAGTCTTTTTTGTACTTCCCAAGGGTTGTCCTAAATCTGATTTTATCCTTCTTCAGACTAATAGAGTCTAGAGTTCAGTGGGATCCCTTCTGCTCCTGCTTCTAGACTTCTGGCTGTAGAAGTGTATAGCCCATTTTTTGCTAATCCAACCAAGATATCTTCCTAAAAAAGTGGTTGTTCTGGTATCCCAAGTTGTACATATCTAAAACCTATTTCAGAAAATGGTGGAAATCTGTACCCTAGTGAAGTGCATCTTCTTAGGGGTGAGATGGGAGTTGTGTTTCATACAAATGGGAATGTGCTGGAGCAGTGAGCTGGCACTCATGTCCCTGTTTCAAACTCTTCATTTAGAGATTAGCAACTTGAAAGAAAAAGACATCCTAGTTTTACCCCTTGATTTGACTGACAGAGGTTCTCATGAAGTTGCAACAAAAAAAGTGCTTCAACATTTTGGTCAAGTAAGTATTATTTTGAGTTGACATTGTCTTTCTTAAAAAGTTACTGCAGGGGGCGGCTAGGTGGCGTAGTGGATAAAGCACCGGCCCTGGAGTCAGGAGTACCTGGGTTCAAATGCTGTCTCAGACACTTGATAATTACCTAGCCGTGTGGCCTTGGGCAAGCCACTTAACCCCATTTACCTTGCCAAAAAAAAAAAAGTTACTGCAACTGCTATCTGCCTTCAGAGAAAAAAAAATTATATTGTCTAACTATAGACTGAAGGAAGCATGCTATATTTTATTTTCATTCATTCTTTTTTTAAAATTTGAGTCTTCTTGTACAGAATGACTAATATGGAAATATTTTACATGATTGTGTATGTATAAATTATTTTGGATTGCTTACCATCTCAGGGAAAAGAAAGGGAGAGTGGAAGGTATAGAATTTAGAACTGCAAAACTTCAAAAAAATATGTTAAAAATTGTTTTAACATGTAATTGGGGAAAAAGTAAAATATTATATACATAAAAGTAGCTGCAGCATACAAGGGAGGACCACTAGGTTAGTATTCATTTCAGCATATTTCAGAATCCTTTGATTCTAAAATATGAATGAAAATGTTAACTTTATATTGCAGAAATTGAGTATTACATAATTAGACATTGCAATAATGTTGTAAAGAAAATGCCCTAGGCCAAAAATGCACGATAAGGGGAAGATAAATAGGTGAGACATCATCCAAGGAGTGGTTTATAAGCCAGCAAATTTTTTTTTTAACTGTAAAAAGAATTGAGTCTAAAGTATATAGATGGGGCAGCTAGGTGGTGCAGTGGATAAAGCACTGGCCCTGGAGTCAGGAGTACCTGGGTTCAAATCCTGTTTTAAACACTTAATAATTACCTAGCTGTGTGGCCTTGGGCAAGCCACTTAACCCCATTTGCCTTGCAAAATCCTTAAAAAAAAAATATATAGATAAGATTTGACTCATTCTTGCCTTGGTATGCTTTATTTATAAAAAGTGTGCTGAAACACATACAGAATAAATAAATTATTTCTATGAAAAATTAAAATTAGTTCATTTATTGATTATGCCTATGTCAGTTTTAGAACAATGATCCTTTAATTCAGAAGGGTTTGGTTATTTCAGATTTTTGTTTTTGGCAAGGCAATGACTTATGGTCACATAGCTAGGTAATTATTAAGTATCTGAGGTCAGATTTGAACTCAGGTCCTCCTGACTCCAGGGCCAGGGCTCTATTATGCCATCTAGCTGCCCATCAGAAGGGTTTAATAGTAATAACAATAATAATAATAATGGCTATCATTTATAGATTTGCAATGAACTTTATAGATCTTATCCTTAGAACCACTTTGAGAGGTGGTTACTACTGTCAGCATTCCAATTTTATATTTGAAGAAACTGATGCTGAAAGATATAGGGTTGCAGAGCTAGTAGGGGTCAGAGACTGAGTTGGAACGCAGATCCTCATCACTTGATCTAGTTTGTTACCTAGTTAAGTGATCTATAGATGGAATCAGTAGTTTGTAATAATGATTTTATCTCTCTGTTTCTATTTCTCAGTTGATCACTGATTTTTTTTGGGGGGGTGGGGAGTTTGGCTAGAACAGCAATGCCTTATCTAATGTTTCAGTAATCTTCTAATGAAAAATCATTCCAATTAATAACATATTCTCTTTGCCTTTTTTTTTTTAATTTTTATTTTTCTACCCAAGATTGATATTCTGGTAAACAATGGTGGAAGGAGTCAACGTTCATTGTTCGAGGATACAAACCTGGATGTTTATAAAGCGATAATGGAGCTTAACTTTCTGGGTACTATCTCCTTAACGAAATGTGTTTTGCCTCACATGATTGAAAGAAAGCAAGGGAAGATTGTTACTGTGTCCAGTATATTGGGTCTGGCAGCTGCCCCTCTTGCATCAGGATATGCTGCTAGCAAACATGCTCTTCATGTAAGTTGGTTTTCACTGATAGGTAACATTTCATTCCCCAGGATTCTGGGCCTCAGTTTCCTCTCCCTGCCAGCCAGTGACTCCATGAAACATGTTCAGACTGGTGGTTTGGAAAAGATAGTTCTATAACTGTAGTTAATGTCTTTATAAAAAATTTAATCGCAGGTCTGACATTTTATAACATTTATAACTATATATTATATAGATCTATATGTAGATGTGTATATATAGATTCACTTATAAATGATAAATTATAATTTTTTAAAAGAAAGTAACAAGTTATATATCTGTGATATCACTACTTTGAGGGGCAGCAAGCAAGTTTTGAGGTGGTAATAAGGTTAAATTTCCATTGAATTCAATAATTTATTGAATATCTAAAAGGAACATGATCCTGGTTAGATACTGGAGATAGAAAGATGAAAAACATCAGTCTTTATCCTCAAAAGTCAAATATCAGAGATATAATCAGCATATAAGTATGTATAGTACATGATAGAATATTAATGGGGCAAAGAGAACCCTGACATGGAATCAGACATTAAAGACTAATCCATGTACACATCATGTTACTTCTCTGGACCCGAACTTCTTATCTGAAAAACAAAAGAATGTCTCCAATGTCCCCTCCAGCTCTAGATGCTTTGATCCTAAGGAGAAATCTAGACAAAAATCTCAAACAAAATGGAACGAGGAAGATCAGTCAGTCAATCAAGAAGACTATATTCATTATCTTCTGTGTATCAAAGAAAATGATTGGTGCCTTCAAAAATCTTATTAGTCTACCATGATGGACAGTATACACACACACACACACACACACACACACACACAGAGTTTAAATACATGTACAAAATAAGGCAAACAAAATAAGGCAATTTTGGAGTGATGAGAAGCACTAGTTACTTAGTCACTTGAAAGATCAGGCAGCAGAGAGGACTTGAGCTGGCCTTTGAAAAAAATTAGGAATTTTAAGAGGTAGAAGTAAGGCATTAGCATATTCCAGGAATAGGGAATAACCTATACAAAGGTGTGGAGACAGAAGATGAGGGAATAGCAAGCTCACTTTAATTAGAAAAAGGATTAGGGAAGACTATAGAGGAGGTGGCATATTAGCTGGACTTCGATTTTGGGAGAGGTAAAGTGTGAAAAGAATTAGAGAAATGACTTTCGATTGAGATAACCAAGGTGATACTGCAGTGGAACTAAATGGAGAGATGTGGAATGATTATATAGACTTGGTAGTCATTTGCATAGGAATGAAGAGTCACCCATGGAGAGGGTTTTTTAAAAAAGGGACATACACACTTAGGCCTGGGGCCAGATAAGGACAATGACCAAAAACAAGAGTGAAGGAGAACCAAGAAAGAGAGCAAAGACAGGTAGAGAAAGCACCAGATGATAGTAATGTCAGAGAAGCTAAGAAGAATATTATTTGAGAAAGGTTAAGTAAGAGAAACATATGCTCAAAGTGGTTCAGGAGGATTGAGACAGAAAAATAATGGGTCACTGGTGCCCCTCAAGGGAACAGTTACAATATATTAATGGGACTAAAAGTCATAGTTGAGGGGCTTGAGGTGTGAATGTATGCTGATTAAGTAGAAACTTATGTTTAGGCATGTTCAGCAATTCAGGTGAAGAATAATTAATTCATCATTTCTAAGGGAGGTTGTGACTTGCTTTCTGATATACCACAAGACAGAGAAGTATAATTCTAGAGTTGGACTTCCGGCTCAATCCACTTGGCCTATCCTAAGACTGTCACCTTCCCTTTGTCGGCATCAAAGTCTTTATATAAATTAAAAGTGATTACTAGGATAAGTAGAAAGAGGATTCCCATCCATAGATGATGCTTTTAGCCAACCTATAGCATTAGCAACTCATCACTAGGCTCCAGTTGTAATTATGCAGTTAAAACTACATTAAGGGCATACAGAGGACAGAGAATAGGGATTGGGGATGAGGTGTTGGTATAAAGAAAAGAGGGTGGGTGACAAGAGAATCCCACCCAAGTAACAGCATCATAAGGTTATAGAGGTGAGGTGGGGAACAGCTGGTGCAGAAAAGAGGAAGTGTACATTCCTGCCCCTATCAGGACTTGGTACAGAATTAATATTAAATGTATGTTACATCTTGCCACCATCCTAGCAAGAATACATCTTGGGGGGTGGCTAGGTGGCACAGTGGATAGAGCACTGGCCCTGGAGTCAGGAGTACCTGAGTTCAAATCCGACCTCAGACACTTAATAATTACCTAGCCGTGTGACCTTGGGCAAGCCACTTAACCCCATTGCCTAGCAAAAACTAAAAAAAAAAAAAAATACATCTTAGGAACCAGTGACTCCGGGCCAGTTATAACTGGTATGTTGTTCAGTCATTTTTTTTTCAATCATGCTTGACTCTTCTTGACCCCATTTGGGGTTTTCTTAGCAGAGATACTTTAGGGATTTACCATTTCCTTCTCTAGCTCATTATATAGGTGAAAAAACTGAAGCAAAGTTAAGTGACTCACCCAAGGTCATCCAGATAGTAAGTGTCCAAGGTCAGATTTGAATTTAGGAAAATGAGCTTCCTGCCTCCATGCTCAGCATTGTACCACCTGCTTCCCTGAAGACATAAGATAGCTAAATTAAAAGTTAACAAGAGTAGGGGGCGGCTAGGTGGTACAGTGGATAGAGCACCTGCCCTGGAGTCAGGAGTACCTGAGTTCAAATCTGCCCCTCAGACACTTAATAATTACCATATGTGTGGTCTTGAGCAAGTCATTTAATCCCATTGCCTTGCAAAAACCTAAAAAAAAAAAGTTAACAAGAAAGGAAGAATGGCAGGAATGGAAAGAAATATATCACCTGTCTACCTCCCTTAGTCTTTAAGAAAGACACTCACAGATCCTAGGATCCCAGGTCTTAGATTTAGAAGAAACCATATTATCTAACCCTGTCAACTGATGGACAAGGAGAAACCACTTCAAATGTATTCTTACCTTGATTCATACTGAGATCAGGAGTGCCATCAGAACAAGATGCCATCCTTCCTATGATTGCAAATAGACATTCCATGTATATAACTAACTTTAAAACTATATATGCATATAAATTATATATATATATATGTTTACTTGAATATAACTATAAAAGTGAACTCTCCATTGTAGCAGAAGAGACTCTCCTACTTCCCTTCCTCATTTAGCAGATAATATTTAGCTTAAGCAAATGGTTCATCCAGGTTTTTAGTTTTTAAAAAAATTCAAATGATAGTTTACTTAATTCAATTTATAATCCTATTGAAAGCAAAATAGCTCTAAAAAATAATGGATTATAGAGACAGTAGATGACGACCCCTTAAGATCACTGAGATAGAGCTGGTCAGAATCTTAGAGGTCATTTAGTACAACTGCTTCATTATATAGGTAAGAAAATGAAGATCCAGAAAATGATTTGCTTAAGGCCTTACAGGTGGCAAAGGCAAAATTTGAATCCCCTCCAGAAGTCAAACTCCAAAGTTAGCATTTATGCCTTTAAGGAGATAATAGAAGAATATTTGAACAGATATCATGGTACTATCCTATATGGAAGTCTTGCTATTTAATTATGGTGCTTTCCTTCAAATGTGCCAAGCAATTCCTTGCCCCCTCACCTCCTTGCAGGCTCCATGGACTAACTAAATGATTTGGTCACAACTTGTTAAACTGTAAATATACTGCAGAGAATGAGACAGATAGGTCTTTTGACCTATCCATTGGGGCTATCCATTGACCTATCCATTGTCTCTAATGTGTTAAAGATTCTTGATGAGACATTTCATAATAGATGATGGATTTGGAGTAGGACTGTGAGAGGCAGTACAGAGAGGAGAACATCCTCTGCTCAGTCCACTCAGTTTTGCTACCAAATGCATTATCTTTTTTTCTTTCTTTTTTTTTTTTAAGGTTTTTGCAAGGCAATGGGGTTAAGTGGCTTGCCCAAGGCCACATGGCTAGGTAATTATTAAGTGTCTGAGGCCGGATTAGAACTCGGGTACTCCTGACTCCAGGGCTGGTACTCTATCCACTGCACCACCTAGCTGTCCCCTCAAATGCATTGTCTTTAGAGCTATTTTGATTTTAATTATAAATTGAATTAAGTAAACTATCATTTGAACTTTTTAAAAACAAAACCTTGATGAACCATTTGCTTAAGCTAAATATTATCTGCTAATTGAGGAAGGGAAGTAGAGGAGTCCCTCTTGCCACAATGTCGTTTGTGTTGAGCAATTATTTCCTTCTCTTGTTTTTCTCCTTGATACAAAGTTGATGTTGCAGTACCATAGTTTAAGAAAAAAGGAGTCTAGAATTTTTAACTAGAGTTCTATGTGGCCATTAAAATTCACTGCAAGTCTTCCTTCTATCATGATGGGTTCCTGAGCTATTCTCTGACTGAATGAGTACATGACACATGGGTGGACCTGAAGTTCAGAGCAACATTGACAAGCTGAGGAGTGTCCAGACCAGTGTGATAAGCAGATTTATAATTGTATAAGAATAATTTGAAGCAACCAGAAATATTTAGTTTGGAGGAGAGACTGTGTAGAGGAGGACATGATCACTGTCTTTTCTGTTCTTCGGTGATCTCATTGTTTGACAGGTTCAGTAATTTCTATGAAGGAGATGTCCAGATTCCCAGCTATCTGACTCTAGTCCCACACCATCTATTGAACATTTTGAACTGAAACATATCAAAACTCACACAGCATAACAAACCCACCCCTCTTCCAATCTTCCCTGTTTCTGTTAAGGACACCAACACCATCATCTTCCATTCTTGCAGGCTTACAAACTTGACATTATGCTTAACTGTTCATTGTTATTAAGCCAACATTTCCCAACCATTCTCCACAAAGATTCCAAAATGAATTTCCTAAAGCACCATGTCACTTTCTTCTTCAGTAAACCCCAATGGTTTCCTGTTATCTCTGTTGAAGATTCCAAGCTCCATTTTCTACATGAGACCCTTCCTGATTCCCCCAGCTATTTCTGTCTTCTTCTCCCACCATCTTGCATCTATTTTGCATATACTTGTATTTGTAGGTGTTGCTTCTCCTAGCTATTATTGATTGTATATGCCTTTAGGACAGTCACTATCTCATTTTCATCTTTGTATCCTAGTGCCTAGCTATTAGACACTATTAATTAATCATCATGTATGATTATTAAGTGCTTAATAAGAACTTATTGTTTTATTCAATTATTTGAAAGGCTATTATGTGAAAGAGAATTAGACTTATTCTGCTTATCTCCAGGAAGTAGTACCAGGACTATTAGGTAAAACATATAAGGACTTAGGACTTCTTAAAAGTTCGAGCCTTCTGAAAATGAAAGGGACCCATCTCATGAGCTACTTGTTCCTGGAAGTCTGTTCTAAACTTACTTCATTGGAGTATTGTTAAAGAAATCCCTACATTTATTCACAAGAGGCACAATATGCCCCAAATTTTAACAAAATGGCCCTATGTTATTTTTTAAAAGATGAAACTTTATTACATCTTACTGTCTAAAGAACAGATTATGGTTTAAAAATATGATCAGATCCTAATTCATATATGATTAAAGAAAGCTAATTCTTATGGTTATGTTTAATAACAAAAACCTTTTTGGGGGGTGGTCTTTTAGGGTTTCTTCAATAGCCTCCGATGTGAACTTGTGATGCATCCAGAGATATCAATTACCAACATTTGTCCTGGCCCTGTACAGTCAAACATTGTACACAATGCCTTTACTGAAGAAGTCTCAAAGGTAAGAATTTTTGTATTTGGGAAAATATAAATTCTAGGTATCATCATGGGTTCAATGTGTTTTTGAATATTTTATGATTCCAACCCAATATTTTCAATCTAACCAGAATTAGAGATGCCACTTCCAACTGGTATTCTCTTTATCATTTCTTTATCTCTCCTGAGTTGTAAGGCAATCAAAAGGTAGAATCTGATCTCTCTCCTCATTCAATAATAGGACTGAAAACTAATCAATTAATTAACTTTGAGCTCAATTATTAAAATAAACCAAAGGAAACTCTTTTTTCTATGAACTTTTTTTCCTTGCTTTCCCAACCCCCACCTAAGGTAGCCTGTATTCAGGTCAATGCTCTACCCATAGTGAGATAAAAGTTTCTTAATTTATGAAAACTTAACTTATGGGCATTTGAGGTAGCTATCTGTTAAGTTTCAAGAAAGTCCTTTAACTTGTTTGGATTAAGCTAGTGTTTCCCCAGAAATTTAATTTTAATTATTCCCAAACATTAATTATTTTTTATGCTCTGTTGAAGATGAACACATTAAAATCAACATTTAAATGTATTTCTAATGCAGGAGCACTTTGTTAGAGTGTGAGCTTCCAATTGAACTGTTACCATTTCAGTTTGTCGTGTTACGGTCTTCTTTCCCAGGCTGGGCAAATTGATGATATATGATTGAGAAAATAAATAGCCTGTGTTATATAGAACCTAATAAATAATCAGTCTTGGATGACTGGACTGTTTACTGCACTGGAATTTTTTCAATTTTCTAGAAACTAGAGAACACAGGAAGTCAGGAGTATAAGATGAAAACTAGTCGCTGTGTTCGGTTGATGCTAGTCGCCATGGCCAATGATCTAAAAGAAGTCTGGATTGCTGAACAACCATATTTGTCAGTTTGCTATATCTGGCAGTATGCCCCAACTTGGGCCTGGTGGATCACAAGCAAGTTGGGACGCAGAAGAATTGAAAATTTTAAGAATGGACTGGTATGGATTTTTGTTTTTTTTCTCTAGTTTTGCAAAATACAAAGAATTTCTTGGCTCTCAAGTTTTATTTTTTTCATATCTATCTATCTATCTATCCATCCACCTGTCTGTCTTCTGAATTCAAGTCCTGAGTCTGTTATATACTTACTTGGTGACCTAAACAAGTAATTTAACTTCCTGGTGTCATAGACAATTATTTATGATTGATTAGATTGGTACAACAAATTTCCTTATTGAAATATCCCAAAATAATGAAATCACAGGTTATCATTGAATTGTGTATGCTCATAAATGCATACACATGTATTTGTATGTATTCTTTGTAAGTATATTTATATGAATATATATATATGTATATATATATATATACATATATATATATATATATATATATATATATATATATACCTTTTTAAAAATCAACACAACATTGGTTATATAGTCATTTCCTGCCTAATATTAATTGGGTTCTTTAATGAACACATTACAAAACATTTGTTTAGCACAAACACTATGTCAAGGGCTAGGAATGTTCTAACGGGAGAGACCAGAGATGTAGGGGAGTGTTGGGGTCGAGTTCTCTAACTGGAAGATCACAAGGATGGTGTGGAGCTACAGAGCAATTGATATGCTCTTTCTGTTCCTAGAAGAGGGGGAGAAAATGCAGGATACAGATGTTGGGGGTGAGGTGGTGGGTATGTGTGCAGCAGAGAGGTGACCAGATAAAGCTTAGCCAGGTGTCTAGGCTGGCTCGATATAGTGACCTCTCACCCATCAGGATAGAATGGTCTCAGGGCAGGAGTTCCAACAGGAATCATTGTCAGCAAAGCACAGCTGAAAGATCATTAGGTCATGGTGGCTAGGTGGTGCAGTAGATAGAGCACTGGCCCTGGAGTCAGGAGTACCTGAGTTCAAATCCGGCCTCAGACACTTAATAATTACCTAGTTGCGTGGCCTCGGGCAAGCCACTTAACCCCATTGCCTTGCAAAAACTAAAAAAAAAAGATCATTAGGTAGTATGATGTTATAAAGGTCAGTCGTTTCATAGGAATCATGCTATATAAATGGGTGATTGGCTGAATTATTAGGTCTAGTTATAATACATTCTGATATTGTTCAGGTAATTTGAGTAGAGTATGCTAGAAAGTAATGAAGTATCTTTACATCCTTTTCTTTTTGACTCATTATAAACTTGATAGACATTATGGCCTCCACACAAAGTGAAGCTAATTCCCAAGTGAATGCTTTTTCTCTGTGCTCCCTATTGTATAATATTGATGCATTAATTTTGTCTAAATGTTGTCCAATTGACTTTTTTTCAGTTTCGACACATTTAAAATGAGAGGGATGGTCTTTAAGTTCTCTTCCATCTGTAAAATTTAGTGTTTGAGTTTATGATATTAAAAATGGGAAGAGGAGTTACTCAATTTATTGCTCAATTTACCCATCACTGTTTTCTGCTATCTTCCCTCTTGTTCCTTCCCCTAGTACATCTGGAGTCAGTTGACCTGGGTTAAATTAGAAACTGTGAGTCCTTACTAAGCACATCAGTTTCCTCTCGTTACAACTCTGCATCCACATCTTTCAAGTGATGGAGTTGGCTTAGAGGTCTTCTACCTCTAACTCTTATGATGACATCTTGACTTAGATTTTTAAGAGATCTTCTATCTCTTAAATCTTATGATGACATCTTGGCTTAGATTTTTTTTTTTTGAAAGGCAATGGGGTTAAGTGGCTTGCCCGAGGCCACGCAGCTAGGTAATTATTAAGTGTCTGAGGCCGGATTTGAACTCAGGTATTCCTGACTCCAGGGCCAGTGCTCTATCCACTGCACCACCTAGCTGCCCCTGGCCTAGATTTTTAAGAGGTCGACCCCTAAATAACTAGCTGTGTGATTATGGATGAGTCAGTCGGTCAATAAGCATTTATTTAATGACTTTTGTGCCCCAGATACTGTGCTACGGGTTAGAGTTTAAGTCACATAAACTCTTTGAATTTGTTTCCTCAAATATAAAATGGGACTGATTCTTGTGTTTCACAGAACTACTGTGAGGATAAGATGAAATACTCCTAAGTATATAAAGTACTTTATAATATAAGAAGTTTGCAAATGCCAGCTATTATTAGAGTAGCATAGGAAATAACATGATGAGGTTAAGAAAAATTATGATGGTATAAATAAGAATTTTCTTGTTTTTTTTTTGTTTGTTTGTTTGTTTCTTACAAGGCAGTGAGATTAAGTGACTTGCCCGAGGCCACACAGCTAGGTAATTATTAAGTGTCTGAGGTCAGATTTGAACTCAGGTCCTTCTGACTCCAGGGCCGGTGCTCTATCCACTGTGTCACCCCTAAATTAGACTTTTCCATGCTAATAGACAATGCCACACAGTAAGCATTTAATAAATAGTTATTGACTGATAGACCATGTTGATACTTTTGCAGATATTCTCAGTCATCTGTGGACTAGCTTTTCTTAGATCTCACTTAGAAACATAGAATTGTAGAATAGTCGAATAGAGACCAAAACTCAAGGCTTCTTGACTCAAATGCTTTTATTTCCCCTCTACAGTATTGTATTATTTGAGATTTTAGCAGTGGTTTTGTGTGAGTCTTATTTGCATAACATAAGACAAATCACTTAACCTATTCATAAAATTCATAGTGGAAAACACTAATATCACAAGTTTGTACCAAAGTGTTAGATACAGGGTTCTTTGTATCTAGGCTGATCATAACCTCGTGTTAACTCCCTCGTTTTCCAGTCAAGGGAGAAGCCCAGAGATTTATTTATCCAAGGCCATACAGGTAATAAGTAGCAGAGTCAATATTTAAACTCAGATCTGGTAATAAAAAGATATACTAGGTAGTCTAGTAGATAGAGCACTGGACTTGGAATCAGGAAGATTCATCTTCCTGATTTCAAATCTGGGCTCAGATATTTACTGACTGTATGACCTTGAGCTTGTCACTTGACCCTGTTTGCCTCAGTTTCTCATCTATAAAATGAGCTGGAGAAGAAAATAGAAAACCATTCAGTAACTTTACCAAACAAATCTCAAATAGGGTCATGAAGGATTAGATACAACTAAATAACAACAATGATGATAAATTAGAGAGATATTAGGTGAATCAGTTAATGGAAGAATCAATTAATTTGCATTTATTAAATAACTGCTATCTACCAAACTGAGCTAACTAGGGATACAAAGAAAAAAAGCAAACAGACCTTGCATCCCTTAGATGGACAGTTCATATCTGGAGGGACCAAAAAAATGTTTCATGCAAAAACTTCATTGGAATTTAGACTTGAAGAAAACCAGGAATTCTAGGAAGTAGAGAGAAGGGGTGGCAGGGTAAGGAAGGAGGGCAGTGAGAAAGAGAAGACTGGTGCAAAAGGTTGGAGTTGGGAGGTAGAGCATCATGTATGAGGGATAGTAATTAGTTGTGTTTGAATGGACTATGGAATGTGTAGAGGGGAGTAATGTGAAAGTATAATAGAAATGTAGGGAGGGGCTAAGATGTAAAGTGCTTTATATGCTAAACAGAGGAATTTACAGAAGATTCCAGAAGTAATAGGGAGCCATTGAAAGTTAATGAATAGGGGCAGCTAGGTGGCATAGTGGATAAAGCACTGGCCCTGGAGTCAGGAGTACCTAGGTTCAAATCCAGCCTCAGACACTTAATAATTACCTAGCTGTGTGGCCTTGGGCAAGCCACTTAACCCCGTTTGCCTTGCAAAAACTTAAAAAAAAAGTTAATGAATAAGGGGGCAGCTAGGGGGTGGCTAGGTGGTGCAGTGGATAGAGCACCAACCCTGGAGTCAGGAGTACCTGAGTTCAAATCCGGCCTCAGACGCTTAATAATTACCTAGTTGTGTGGCTTTGGGCAAGCCACTTAACCTTGCAAAAACTAAAAAAAAAATTTAATGAATAAGAGAAAATCACTTTGGCTGCTATGCAATTGGAGTGGGAGAGAGACTTGAAGCAGGAAATCAGCAGATCCTTGTAAGTAGAGAAAAGATAAAATTTGTCAAATGATTAACTATGAGTGAGAGAAAGATAGTACCCTTAACATTAATATAGAAGTTCAGAAAAGCATTGGGTTTGGGGAGGGGGAGATAACAGTTGAGTTTGGGAAGGGAGAAGAGCTAAAAATGGAAACAAAGATACTGAAATATCCTAAAGACCTCCTAGACAGAAAGAGCTAAGTGAAGTGCTTTTGGAAAGTCTGGCAGGAAGGATTAGTATAATCGAAATAGAGAATTAGTTTTCTACTTCAAGCATAGCATTATCGTGCTTTAATGACCATTCTCTGCTTCAAAAAGCAGAGAAACCTGTAAAAGGAGTCTTCTTATTATTTTATTTTATTAGGTTTTTGCAAGACAAAATGGAGTTAAGTGGCTTGCCCAAGGCCACACAGCTAGGTAATTATTAAGCGTCTGAGACCGGATTTGAACCCAGGTACTCCTGACTCTAGGGCCGGTGCTTTATTCACTGCGCCACCTAGCCGCCCCAGGAGTCTTCTTATTAATCTGATTCTCAGCAACAATGAGGAACTGGTTACTGGAGTGAAAATCCCTGGAAACCATGATAGAAAATGACCATTCCATATTTGCATTTGTGATCAAGAAAGGAAAGTGGGGCACAGTCTGATAAACATCCCAGAGTTTTGGAGGAAAGATTTCAAAGGATTCAGGGGAGTATTAAGTAATGGCCTCTGGCCTAAAATTTCACCGAGGCAGCTAGGACCTAGGGTCAGGAAGATCTGAGTTCAAATCCAGCCTCATACATTTACTAATGTATCATCCTGAGTAGGGGACTCAATTTCCTCAACTATGAAATGAGATATAATAATACCTCCCTCCCAGGGTTTTATTGAGGAGAGTGTGGGATAACTGCTTTGCAAGACTTAAGACCTTATTTAAATGTTGACTATTTAGCTATTATTGGGCCAGCCAGGTGACCTGGAGTCAGGAAAACTCATCTTCCTGGGTTCAGAATCTGACCTCAGACTCTTACTAGCTGTGTGACCCTGGGCAAGTCACTTAACTTGTTTGCCTCAGTTTCCTCATTTGTAAAATGAACTGGAATAGGAAAGGGTAAACCACACTCATATCTTTGCCAAGAAAAGTCATACACAATGAAAAGGACCAAACAACAAGATTAGTTTTTATTATCATGGGTAAGTCAGGATAGGAGGCAGTGGGAGCCTTTCTTCTGAAGATGTAAGGAGAAATGATTCTGAGGTGAAAGAAACTGAGACATTACCTAGAGCAATTTTTGTGGTTGTACAGAAGGTAAACACATTGACCATTTGATAGTTTTAAAAGATATAATACAAAAAAAATGGAAGAAAGGTTAAGTGATATAAGGAAAACTATATAGTCACACATGTATGTAAAATATATGGTGAATATGTATTTCCACACATAATGTGTGCATTTATATATATATACATCTAAATGTTGATCTGCTGTCAGTGGGTCAGCAATCATATCTACCTGTTCTTTCAGTACTCTAGGTAGTAGATCATCCTGGCTTGGTGTCTTAGGCTCTCCTAGCATCTTCTGACTTCCCTTGGGTTTCATCTCCTTATAAGCAATTTTGTTCTATCTTTTTCCAGTTCAGAGATCATTAGCAGAAGAAACAGAAGAAAATGATAGTTGAATAACAATGCCTTCCTCAATTCGTTTCCACCAAAACAGTAGAGTCATCCCTTCTTTTCCCCAGTATAGTGAAAAAGTCTTTATTCCCACTCTCATACTTCCTCCAAGCTCTCCTTTTATTGTTCTCAACTTTTTCTCACTAGCTTTAGCTCATTTAGGAATTCTTTTCACTCCTAAGACTACTTTTAAAGGAAAGTGTCACATTTTTATTTATTTTTAGAGATTTGAGATGGTTCAGCTTGAGGTTGTCCAATAAGCAGTTGGTGATGTGGACTTGGCAGTCAGGAGAGATGTCAGGTCTGGGTATATAAATATATGAGTCATCTGCAGTGAGATGATAATTTAACTCATTCGATCTGGTAAAGCAGCTAGGCAAAAAAAGAACAGAGAGAGGAGAGAACAAAGACAGACACATTCTTAGATACAGACTGTAACAGGGATGTTAAAGTAGTGGTCATTCACATGGAGGGAGAATCAGGAGGGAATAGGGTCGTGAAAATCAAGAGAAGAGAGCAACCTCAGCTATATAAAAAAGCTTCAGAAATCAAGAAGAATTAGGACATATGGAAGACCATCAGATTTGGCCTTTAAAAATCACTGGTGGGGGGGCAGCTAGGTGGTGAAGTGGATAGAGTACTGACTCTGGAGTCAGGAGTACCTGAGTTCAAATCTGGCCTCAGACATTTACTAATTACCTAGCTGTGTGGCCTTGGGCAAGCCACTTAATCCCACTGCCTTGGAAAAACCCCCCCCAAAAAATCACTGGTGAATTTATTATTTACTTTTTAAAAAATTCAGATGGCTTGAAATGGAGATTAATATATTGAATCTTTCATATAGAATCTTCTTTTTATATTCAACAGTGTGTATGGAAATACTCTTTTGGGGGTATTTAAATTCAGAATTTAAAAATGTTCTAGGGGAAAAAAAGGATCATCGGTAACTGGAAGGAGTAATTTCAGTTGAGTGATATGGTCAGAAGCCAGATTACAAAAATTGAGAAGTTCATTAAGAGGAGAGGAGAGAAAATAGAGTTACTAAGTGAGAGGAGAGGAAATAGAGACAATACTAGAGGCTTTTTCTAGGAGTTTGACTAAGAAAAGGAGGAACAAAAGTTTGAGGGGGTAACATGGTCTAATAAAGACTGTAAGGAAGGGAGATGCTTGGGCATATTTATATGTCATAGGGAAGTAATAGGTAGAAGACTGGAGAAAGGAGGGTCAAATGACAGTGAGGAGAAGGGCTAATAATAAAGATTGGAGTACAGGGCAGAGAAGTAAAGGGATTTTAAGGGGTTTTGAAATAAAAGAAGATAAAGTTCTTGGTGTAAATGATTTTGGCAGGCTAGAACATTGGTTGAAACTACTAAAAAGAGTAATGTTTTACAGTTAGGATTTTAAAAAACCAACTTTACAAGTACAAAATGGGAGAGATAGAGACATAAGTTTATCTGGGAGGGATATGGATGTGATATGGCCTGCAAGCTCAGTTTGAGCCAGTGCATTATGATAGTTAATAAAATCTTAGCCTGCATTAAGAGAGATGAGATGTCCAGGATTAGGGAGGGGAATAGTCCCACTGGACTCTGCCCAGTCAGACCGCACTCTGAGTATTGTATTCACTTCTTTGCACCCCATTGGAGGAAGGAGATTAATACGTTGTACAGTTTCCAGAGAAGAACAGCTATGATAGTGACCTATTAAATTGTGAGCTATTCAAAAGTGAGGATTTCTTTTTTTTCTTTCTATTAGTAGCTCTTAACAGAGTAGGTTACTTGATAAATGAATTGACAAGAGACTGTTAGCATAGCTTATAACTAGATAAAAGTAAAGGCTAAAAAGATATTGCTTTAAATTTTGTCTTTCTCTTGAATTCCATCCCTTAGGGTTGAAAGAATCTACCCTATCTATATACAGTGATCTTGACTATTTTTATCTTGAATGAGGGAGGGGATGTAAAAACACAGCCCATATTGTTTCTGTTAGCTTACATACTCTGTCTCTTAGGAATTTATTTATTCATTCATTAATTTATTTATCTAGGTAAGTTTTTAATTATAAAAATTAACTTTAAAATCAAAAAATTACAAACTAATCTGCACTTTGTCAGATATATCTACCATGTAAAAAGTTACATTTGCTCTGGCAAGTCATAGTAGATAATGTTCTTGTCCAGAAATGAAAAAAACAGTTTTTAAAAGTGGGATGAGCAGATGTTAACTACACTACTCTTCTTAATACAATACAGTTGATAGCATAACTGGTTAGATTACAATGTCACAATAAATCATCAGGGGATTAACATTTTGTATGAAGTCTGGGATTTTGAGTGTGCTTATCATTCTAATTTGAGACTTTATCCAGTTTCCCCAAGAATCTTACAAACCTTTAGTTTGAGGTTTATAAAAGTATGTTTCATTATAATCAGGTTGCAAAAACCTTGCCGGTTCCTTTCCCATGAGCAGGAAGGAAACCTCTAGAGACAGTGCTGTTAATGTAATACTATTGACTCTTGTTATCTTTATCTGGGTGCCCTGAGATAGATTTGTACCTTGATTGAGAGCTGTTACAAGAAAAGTTAGATTTTTTTTTGTTAAATAATGTGGAGCATATTCATTGGAGTGTATGCCTAAGGGTTTGACTTTAACTTAATGAAATATTTACAAAGCTTTATTTGTTGGTCTTAAGTTTTTTTGTTTTTTTTTTCATTTCACTACAATGTATTCATTTAATTCCTTTTCCTCCCCACCTCAACATATTTCCATCAGAACATATGTACACATAAACCACAGATAGAAAATTTTTTTTAAAAAAGGTCATCTTAAGTTTTATATCTCTTCCAAACATCCCAGCGACAGCAATAAAGCAGTTTGGCCTTCACTGACAGAAGTAAGGAAAATATGGAATGATTACTTTTGATTGATGTAATTATCTCTGTTACAGGATGCCGATTCCTCTTATTTTAGACCACTGAGGAAAAAAACAGACTGAAAGAATACCAACATTTTTCTTCCTGTTGTAATTGAAGAGATGGAAAAATGAAATGCTTGAAGTGCGACTTATAGTTCTATTACAATTATATTGTAACTCAATTCATAAAATGTTATCATGAATATTGCAATAAAGATCTTAATCATTATGTTTCATATTCTTGAGTTAAAAAAAAACATGTTTACACCGGAAATAAAGTGAATTCCTATCAACTGAGGAATAGTTAAATAAACTGTGGTATATGAATGTAATAGAATATACTATACTGCAAGAAGCAATGAACATAATGAATAGAGGCAAGAAATAATATACATAATGATTACAACAATGATAAAAGTGACTACAAAAAGTCAAACTATATAAAGTATAAAGAAATAGTTTAGGGGCAGCTAGGTTGCATAGTGGATAAAGCACTGGCCCTGGAGTCAGGAGTACCTGGGTTCAAATCCGGTCTCAGACACTTAATAATTACCTAGCTGTGTGGCCTTGGGCAAGCCACTTAACCCCATTTGCCTTGCAAACAAAAACAAAAAAAAAAGAAATAGTTTAGCTCTAAAGAAGAGGGAAGACACCTCTCTCTGCTCCTTTGCAGAAATGGGGAAGGAATGGGTACATGGTTACATAGCATTTTGTATTATATCAGATTTTGTTGTAGTGATGACTGGTTTTGTTGAATTTATTATTTCTCTTAAAAATTATTTTTTAGGAAGAATGACTTTCTGGGAGGGGATAGGGGAAAGGAGATAGAGACAGTAATGGAAAAATGAGAATTATTGTATTTCCCCATATATGACACACCCTTTTTCAAAAAATTCGGGGTCTAAAAACTGTGGGAACATCTTATACAGTGGTTGTAGATTGTTTTTATATTTCCCACTTTTTTGAGCTTGTTGTCTTTGCGCTCATTGTTTTGCATTTGTTACTGATATATTAGATTGTGTTTTTGCCATGTTCTACCCAGAAATGGCTCAGAAAAGATTTTCATACAATGCTGAATTCAAATTCAAATGATTCAGTTTGCAAAAGTGAATGGAAATCATACTGCTGAAGGTCGGTTTGGTCTCCTCCAACTGAACAAGAAGTGACTGATCTCAAAGGAGGATAGAAATGGTGCTTCAGGTTCATGAAATGGAATGGACTGAGTATGTGTCCATGCACCAGACTTACCCAAAAGATGCCTGAAAGCTTGAATTTCATGATGAATAAACTTGAGTTCAGTAACTATGTAATATTTTTTTTCAAATTTTAGGCTCCCAAATTAAGATGTGTCTTATACATAGGAGCTTCTTATACATGGGAAAATATGGTAATAAAATTATTTAAAATAGCATCTGCTATGTTCTGCCCATGTTATAGTTAGGCATGTGTCTGTCTAAATGTAAGTGCTTTTGGTTTTGTGTGTATGTGTATACAACAGTCCTTGGCTAGATATACAAATTTACATCTAATTTTTTTTCTTCCATTTTCTTGATGTTGCTAAGGTGCCCTTTTTTATATATTTACTAGGGGAGAGTCTGTGGGAAAATGGGCTCCTTTTGGACCACTATTTTCATGATCTTAACTGGATTTGCTTAACATAAATTTATTTTCAAACAAATTGTAAAGAAAATAACAGAATGAAAAAAAAATTTAAAAAAATAGAATAACAATGAAAAAGGGAAAAGCCTGAGAATGTCTCTAGGACTTTGCTGGAGTTCCCCCCTGCATTGAGAAAGCAGTTTCTCTACCAGTGAGAGATAGTATGGTATTTGGGGAGCAATTGCCTAATCAATGATCATAGTGAATATTAGAAAAAGACAGGTTATTTAAATGTGAAACAATAGATTTTAGGTTTTTTTCTACCCCCTCATTTTATTTTATTTTAAAGATTTTATTTATTTTGAGTTTTACAATTTTCCCCCTAATCTTACTTCCCTCCCCCCACCCCCCACTGAAGGCAGTTTGCCAGTCTTGTAATTACATTGTTTCCATGGTACACATTGATTCAAACTGAATGAGAGAGAAATCATATCCTTAAGGAAGAAACATAAAGTATAAGAGATAGCAAGATCAGACAATAAGATAATCAATTTTTTTCTAAATTAAAGGTAATAGTCCTTGGTCTTTGTTCAAACTCCACAGTTCTTTCTCTGGATACAGATGGTATTCTCCATCGCAGACAGTCCCAAATTGTCCCTGATCGTTGTACTGATGGAATGAGTGAGTCCATCAAGGTTGGATAGATTTTAGTTTTGAAATATATTTTGATTCATGTTATCCCCATGGTAAATCCTCCCAAGATATTTGTTCACAATGAAAGAGGAAATAAATCTACCCAAAGATAGTATATTTTAAAACCTGGTATTTTGATGACAAAATGCAACAACCCGATAAATCCTAATGTGTCTTTTGATGGATTAATCATCAGTTTTGTCTTTCCACTCAGACTTTTCCTTGTTTCTCTTCCTCCCATATTGATGAGGTACCACCCAATGCTGGGCAAGTACCCCCTGTACTGAAGAGTAGTTCAAAGGTGGAATGTCTGAGAGGAAGGGCCAAACAGACTATTAGTCCATCAAGAGATGGGTTAGGATTTATCGAGTTGTTGCGTGTCACATGTTAGGGATTGCTGAGTGTTGATGAAGTGCCTTGGTGCCTTGTTGATTCAG
Organism: Macrotis lagotis; assembly: GCF_037893015.1. NCBI lineage: Eukaryota > Metazoa > Chordata > Mammalia > Peramelemorphia > Peramelidae > Macrotis > Macrotis lagotis. Next base: position 262,892,488 of record NC_133661.1, on the reverse strand, counting down.
GAGGAAGCAAAACCACTTTAAGACCATGAGACTCCCCCAGCAGTCAGACCATCTTCAGTAGTCTTGTTTCCTATCCATTAGGCCATGGAGTGGAATGATTTTGGAAAAGGAAAATGAGAAGGATGCCTTGCACAGCATACCCCTCACTATAATAAACAATTGTGCAACTCACACCTCTGAGCACCTGGTTAGATGCTGCAGTCCTCTTCAATACCAAAGGACTAGTTGTCATAAGAACCTGATACCAACTTATTTTTTCAGCCTTTTTGTGCCAGTGCACTTGGGGATCCAGTCAAACTGTTTTTCCCATTTCTTGCATGACCTTCCGCCTTTCAACTTCTATGGAGTTCAACTTTATATGTGTAAAACACATGTGCAATTCCATTTTCACCTCAGCCTTAGAGAATCCTTCTCCTTCATGAGTCAACTCAACTATCTTCTATGTGGAGTTTTTCCTGGCCTATTCAACTGCTAGTGTCCTAGCTACAAGAGAATTGTGAAGCAACAAAATGCTTGGGGTGTGTGTATGTGTATATATGCATATATATAATAAGCATTATATAGATGCTGGCTCTTTATTATCAATATTATTTATTTTATTCTCTATATATGTGTGTATATTTATATATGTAGAATATAAGTGATTTAAGTAGATATTGTCTCATTCTTTGTATTTGTATCCCTGGTACCCAGGAAAATGTCTAATGTCTATTAGGCTTATTCATTAATTGACAGAACCAAAGAAATTGGTGATCAGGAAATATGTGAGTGATCCTCTTCTTTTTCCAAGGAGTCTATTGTATCAGCGTCATCCTTTCTCTCTATAGAAAGTTTGATCTCCATACTCTTGAACTTGAACCCATGAGGCCATCTCCAAGACTGGCACTACCGAAGAAATATTATTTTTCTGCCAGCTTGATTGCTGTCTCACACTATCTAGAGACTCCAAAATCTTGCTTTCACTCAGAAATTTGGGATTTATAAGTACTTCACAACTCCTTCAGGTTGAATAAGGAAATGTTTGCCTCTCCCATATGCTCCTGTAGGAAATCTATCAGTGGGCCAGTTGCTGTCATTGCTTAACCTTGGAAAAGCCACTCTCAGAATCTCTCTTTTCGTGCTGCTTGCAAACATACGCAAATCTTATGTACCCAAATATTTGTGTGTATGTGTAGATGTGTGTTGGTGGGGTGAAGGATGTGTTAAAGGAAAACTAGTACCTTAGTGTGAAGGCTACTTATCCCTCTACAGGGCTGCTTTCCATCTTTGATCACCTGAGCCACCTAACTCTCACCTGTGGCTCCAAGAACCTGTAGCATGCACAGTGGCCACACCCCAGTTAACCTTTTCATCAGGCTGGTTAAACTAGGTGGAAGGTAGCTAAGAGGGTCTCAAACTCATAAATGTTTGGGGGGAAATGTCTACATCAAGTATGTGAAGTCTCAAACAGTGGAATGGGTGGATGAGAATACTTTGTTACAGTGGCCATGAAGCCACCTGAAGCAGCACTTAGAGCTTGATTAGACATTGAGGAAGCCAAGGTCATTCACTGCATCTAAAGTCATCACCAGTTGTCTTGACTCTCTTGCTACTGGACCATGATGATTTTGGAAGAGGTGACAACTTTGTGTAACTGTGCCTCATTTAAATCCAATTTAGGCACAAATAGAAAGACATCATCCATACCATTATACCATTCCTATCTCAAAAGTCCTGTAGCAACAGAGAAGTAATGAAACATTAGGTACAGATACACTGGTTGCTGTAGTCACAACCCTGCACACAAGCAGCCCAGGCTGTAGGGTCATTTCTCCACTAGAAGCAGCAGTAGGACTAGGACTTGGCAGCCCCCTGGGTGTCTGAGAAGCTCTTTTAACAATCACACTGCCCATCTGGTGTGAGGAAGGGGCTAGAAAAGGTGCCCTAAAATTTTTCTGTTTACACAACCCTAGCCTGATTAACTGAGGCACACAGGGATCCCACCCTACAGTCAAAACAAAGAAAAGTACAAAAACTTCTTCAAAGAAGATTCCACTCATCTTTGGTGCAAGGAAAGTGCACCTACTCATAGAGAGCACAAGGTCCAATTAACCTGAAAGACACAGCTCTTGTTGCAAGAGAACTCGGCAGGCATCACATCCTACTTGTAGCCCTGAGGGAAACAAGCCTGGCAAATGGCATTCAGCTTACTGAAGGCAGAGCTGGATACACGTTTTTCTGGAGTGGCTGCAGTGAAGGGGAGCATTGTGAAACTTGGATGCCTACCAAAAGGAGTGAATCACAGGCTTATAACAATGAGATTGTCACTTACAGAAAAAAGCCACACCACTATCATCAGTGCGTATGCTCCCATCATGAAGAATGATGAAGTCAAAGAAAAATTTTATGAAGACCTGGAGACCCTTATAATAAATGTATCAAAAGAGAATAAGTTTATAATTCTGGGTGATTTAAATGCTACAGTAGACTCAGACTAACAGATGTGATGGAGTCCTCGAGAGGAATGAAGTTGGAAACAGCAACAGCAATGGTTGCCCACTACTGAAGACTTGTGCATCTCATGACCTCATCACAAACTCTGTCTTCCATTTACTTAAACACAAAAACATCTTGGATGTACCCTTGCAGCAAAACATTGGCATCCAATAGACTATGTGACAATGCAGAAGCCACTGACCATTTACCTCAAGTTGAAGTCAATTTGACCCTAGCTGAAGTTCCAACTGAAGAAGAGATTTTGAAGCCATTAGGCTCCTGGTGCTGATCTCATTCCAACTGAGATCTACAAGGTGGGGGCCATTGCTCATTCAAAAGTTGACTGAGGGAGCCAAAATGGCAGCATGAAGGCAGCATTTCCTAGCAACTTCTTTCCCCCCAAACTCCAAAAGCCAAAATTATGACCAGCCAAAAATTAGAGGGGTAGGACCCACAGAAAGACTGAGTGATACATTTTCCCAGTCCAAGATAACTTAGAAGTTCCATGGGAAAGGTGTGTTTCACCAGGACTGAGAGTTGGGAAAAAAGCCATGGCTGCAGCACAGCCCAGCCCAGCCCATCCCAGAGATCACTGGCAACAGCTTGAAGGGGCAGTGAGAGAATTTTCCTACACCAGAATGAATGTGGAGTGAGGAGCATAGGCCACAGAATCTGCAGTGAGAATCTGGAGAAAGCAGCCTGCTCCCCCCAGAGACAGTAAGGGAAGTCTGCAGAGATTTCTTTGTTCTCCCTTGGGGTAGGACTCTGCTGCTAGCCTACACTCAGATCCAGGCTGCAGTCTGGGCTTCCATACTAAGTAGCCAAGCTGGATTCCTCCTTACAGCTCCAGGGTAGAGGGAAACACAGAGGTCATCTACATATCAAAGCACAGGCAAAAGAGCATAAGATTTTGGAGGAATAAAGGTCCCAGTGGGGTGTCCCCCTTCCAAAAAAACCCCAAAGCTTTGGAAGTGCTGTCTTGGGCTGAGGAAATGAGTAAACAACAGAAAAAGAAGAATCTGACCATAGAGAATTACTTTAGTTCTATGGAAGCTCAAAACACATACTCAGATGATGACAAAATCGAAGTTTGCATATCTAAAACCTCCAAGAGAAATAGAAAATGGACTCAGACTATGGATGAGCTCAAAAGACTTTGAAAAGCAATAAGGGGGTGGCTAGGTGGTGCAATGGATAGAGCACTGGCCCTGGAGTCAGGAGTACGTGAGTTCAAATCCAGCCTCAGACACTTAATAATTATCTAGCTGTGTGGCCTTGGGCAAGCCACTTAACCCCATTTGCCTTGCCAAAAATACCTAAAAAAATAAGCAATTAAGGGAAATGGAGGAAAAATTGGGAGGAGAAATGAGAGTGATGCAGAAAAATCATGAAAACCAAATCAAAAGCTTAGTGAAGAAAATAATATGTTGACTAATATGTTAATAACCAGTTTAGGCCTAATGGAAAAAAAAGCAAAACAAAAGACAAATGAGGAAAAGAATGCCTTAAAAAGCAGAATTGGCCAGCTGGAAAAGGAGATAAAAAAGCTCTCTCTGAAGAAAATAACTCCTTCAAATGCAGAATGGAACTAAAGGAGGCTGATAACTTTGTGAGAAATCAGGAAGAAATAAAACTTCCAAAAAAGCCAAAAATTAGAAGAAAATGTCAAATATGTCAATGGAAAAACAACTGGCCTCAAAAACAGATCCAGAAGAAATAATTTTAAAGTTATTGGACTATCAGAAAGCCACCATCAGGAGAAGAGCCTAGACTTCATTTTTCAAGAAATAATACAGAAAAATTGCCCTGAGATCCTAGAATCAGAGGGTAAAATAGAAATTGAGAGAATTCACTGGTCACTCCCTGAAAGAGATCCCAAAAGACAAACTTTCAGGAATATTACAGCCAAATTCCAAAACTCCCAAATCAAAAAGAAAATTCTAAAAGCTTTCAGAAATAAACAATTCAACTACCAATTCTCTATAGTCAGGATTACACAGGATCTGGCAGCATCTACTTAAGGGCTCATAGGGATTGGAAAATGATATTCCAGAAGGCAAAAGATCTCAGTTTACAACTGAGAATCAGCTACCCAGCAAAACTGGACATCCTCTCAGGGAAAAAGATGGATGTTCAATGAAACAGGGGACTTTCAAACTTTCCTTTTGAAACAACTAGAGCTGAAGAGAAAGTTTGATCTCCAAGTACAGGACTCTGGTGAACCATGGAGGGAGTGGAAGAGAAGGACTGACTATGAGGAACTTAATGATATTGAACTGTTTGTATTCCTGTGTGGGAAGAAGATATTGATAACTCATATGAACATTCTCATTAAGAGCTGTTAGAAGGAGCATATATAGACAGGACATAGGAAGGAGAGGAATATAATAGTATAATATAGTAAAAAGATTGAGTCAATGGGTGATAAAGGAAAATACTGGAAAGAAGGGAAAGGAGATGAAGAAAAAGCTAAGAAATTTCACATAAGTTTTTTTTTCAATGGAGTGGAAAGGGGGAAGGCAATGGAGAATGAGTGAGCCTTCATTCCCATCAGACATGGCTCAGAGAGGAAATAACATACACACTTAATAGGGTGAGGAAATCTATTTTACCTAGAAAAAATGAGAAGGGACAGGATAAGGGGGAATGGGGGGAGGGAAGGGGGGAATAGGTGACAGAAGAGAGGGAAGATCGAGGGAGAGGATACTCAGATACATACATTTTTGGACAGGACCAGGATGAAAGGAGAGAGAGAATAGAGTAAATGAGAGTGGGGAGGAATAGAGTGGAGGTATGGCTAGTAATAGTAACTGTGGCAAAAATATTGAAGCAACTTCTCTGGTGAACTTATGATAAAGAAAGCAACTCACTCCAGAGACAGAGTCATTGCAATCTGAACACAGACTGGAGTACATTTGTTTTTCTCTCCCTATTCTTGAGGTTTCTCATCTTCTTGGGGGGTGTTAAATTTACTCTTATAACACAGTCAATTTTGATCAATGTGTAGCAAGGAAACAATGTAGAGACTATCAGACAGCCTTTGGGGGGGATAGAAGGGGGGGGAGAATTGTAAAATTCAAAACCTTACAAAAATGATAGGTAGATACTACTATTGTATATAATTGGAAAACAAATAAAATGTTAATAAAAAATGAATGTTGAAAATTATTCTTTGCATGAAGTTGGAAAAATAAGTTTATTAAAAAAAAGTTGACTGAAATCTTCCAGATTATATGGCATGAAGATGTTATCCCCCAGGAATTCAAGGATACCTCCATCGTCCTTCTCTATAAAGGCAAAGAGAATAGATTGTCCTATGACAATAACAGGGGTATTTCTCTTTGTCATTGCTGGTAAGATTCTTCCCAGAGTCCTTCTCAATAGGCTGATCTTCACTTGGGAGTTGGTCAATTCTCTGAGAACCTGTGTGGCTTCAGAAAGTGTCGAAGAACAGTCAATATGGTGTTTGCTGTCCAATAACTCCAGGAAAAATGCCAGAAACAGAACAGAGGTCTGTATACAACATTTGAAGATCTGACCAAGTCCTTTGATACTGTCAATCATGAGAGTTTATGGAAAATTATATCAAAATTTGGTTGCCTGGAGAAGTACATCAATATCTTATGTCATTCTATGATGGCATACATGCCTGGGTTCTGGATAGTGGACAATGCTCTCGAGATTTCCCAGTCACCAATGGAATGAAACAAAGATGTGTCCTTGCTCCCATGCTTTTTGGCATGATGTATTCAGCCATAAATTCTTCCAGTTGAAAAGGCTACATACAAAACCAAAGTGTTGGTGTGTGATATCTGTTTGCAGATGATTGTGCCCTCAGTGTGGCCTCTGAAGCTGAGATCAACAAAGTCTGGATCTCTTCTCTACTGCTTGTGCTCATTTTGGTCTAACAATTAACACCAATAAAACACAGATGCTCATTAGCCAGCACCACATCATCGTTTACAGCAAATGGAGAAGTTTTGAGCAATGTGAACAAATTCACTTACCTTGGCAGTGTCTTTTCCAAGAGGTACACGTTGATAATGAGGTTGACACTTACATTATCAGAGCTAGCTCAGTATTTGGGAGGCTCTGAGAGAAAGTGTGGGAGAGAATAAGTATTAGACTGACCACCAAACTGAAGGTCTATGGAGCTGTTGTGCTGACCTCATTGTTGTATGCCTGTGAAACTGGACAGTCTACCAGCACCATGTCAGGACACTGAATCACTTCCATTTAAATTGTCTTAGGAAGATTCTGAAGTTCACCTGGCAGGAGAAGATACCAGACACTGAGGTCCTTTCTCAGACCAAACTATTCAACATTCCAACATTACCACAGAGAATGCAACTACAATGGGCTGGACACATTGTTAGAATGCCAGATGTATGCTTGCCAAAAAACTATTTTATGGAGAACTCATGCAGAGCAAGTGCTCACAAGGGGGGCAAGAGAAGCAATGAAAGACACCCTGAAGGTTTCATTGAAGAATTTTAGAACTGACTGTGAAGTATGGGAGACACTGGCACAGGACCACCCATCATGGCATGCCCTCATCAGTGAGGGGGCTGCACTCTATGAGGAAGGCAGAATTGAAGCAGCTCAAAGAAAACATGACATCTATAAGTTTAGAGTAAATAACGCATTTATTGGACTATTTATTGGACTATCTGCCCAATCTGTAGCAGAGAATTCTGAGCTTGGATTGATCTGATCAGTCACAGTTGGACACACTGTCATTTGTCTCTAATATAATGATGATGTCCTTTTGGTCTTCTTCAAGAATGAAAGTGAAGAACCAGCCAAGAACCAAAAACCACATACAATGGTTGCTTGGTTGGTTATTGTCTTTCATTCTCGAAGAGGTCCAAAATGACATCACATTGTTAGAATATATGTCTGACTGTGGTTGATCAGACTCCTGTGTTCATTGTTAGTACAAATTAGCAGACAAGCAGCAGAGATTCGATTCAAACTTTGTTACATCTCAGCTTCAGAGGTTGCACTGAGGGACAAATCATCTGCAAACAGAAGATCCTGCACCAATACTCCTTCCACTTTGGTCTTGGTGTGTGTGTGTGTGTATATATATATATATATATTCATGTGTCTACATACATATTCATGCAATGTATAAGAGAGAGAATCTGGATCTTTGACTTTTACAATGGTCTATGATATTTAATGTGCCAACAAACAAGCACAGTCTCACAAGACTTTTATGAAAATAAGAGAAATAAATGTTCATATGTAACTCAAAGAGTTCACAGTCCTTATAGAAGTTCTGGTAGTTATGACACTACAACAAAGGAAAAAGGATAAAACAGGAAGGAGTATACCAAAGGTGGGAAAAGGTGCAGTCTAGGTAGGGAATAGGGCAAAACCACTCCTGAAGGGGAAGAGCAAGACAATGAATGGCAAAAGGAGCTGCTGTGAAGAGAGGAAGTTCTGCTTATCTGAAGGCCTCCAGATACAGAAACAGTTTCCCTGCCTGACACAGACTGGTTAGTGACTGTCCTGCCTCCCAAGGACGCCCCAGGAATTAGGCTTGGGGTACAAACAAGAAGTCATATCAGCTGGGAGGGCTTCATTCTTACCCATTCAGGGCCTCTTGGGTCCAGTGCTTCTAAAAAATGTGGCAACTCAGAAAGATAAGTTCAGGGGACACCTATGTCCTCTTCTTAGTCTGATTGAATGGATTTTACATTTTAAATTTTATGTAATAGAGATTATCTATTTTTGTCTTTTATGTTGTCTCTATTCCCTGTTTGGTTAAAAAAAATTTTCAATGTAGCCTTTTACATTTTCATTGTTTATCCATTTAGAATTTATTGTAGCATACAATGTAAGTCTAGTCTAAACCCTGATTCTGACAAACTGATTATCACTATTTCCCAGGAAATCTGTTTTCTTTCTTTCTTCTTTGTTTCTTTCATTTCTTTCTTCTCTCTCTTTCCTTTTCTTTCTCTTTTTTCCTTCTGTCTCTCCTCACCCTCAATAAAGCATCTATGACTGAACGATTTGTTTTGGGGATTATCAAGAACAATTGATGGTCTTGGGCTATTGTTCGGAATACCTGTGATTCTTACCTACCTAGTCTATTCCATCAGTCTCTTGCTTTACATGTCAATCAGTATCAAATTTTTTACTGATTGCTCCTTTATTTTATCTACTCTGAGATCCAATAATGTTATGCCTGCTTCTGTTATCCTATTACAAAAAACAGCCTCCCCCCCCCCCTTGAGATTATGCACATTGAAGACTATGACATCAAGGGTGATGCCATGACAAGCACATGGACTGGATGAGTGAGGGGGTACTGTGCTCAGTCACCAGCCTCACCTTCTCCTTCAGAGCCATCTGGATCCAGTGGCCAGATATGAATCAGGATGACTGGAGATGGTCCTGGGTGTGAGGCAATCAGGGTTAAATCAGGAAAACTATCCAATACTGCATTCTTGAAATTCAAGTAAAATGTGGCACTTTCACTACAATAAATTATTATCAAGTATTACTTAAATTAATCTTGAGTTGGAAAGTATACACTTTTGGGAGTTAAGGGTTTCCTTCAGATTTCAACTTGCCACCTTCTACATGGGTCTTTTCCGTTTGAGATGCTAGTGCTTTCCCCTTTCAAATTAGCTGGCATATATTTTGTATGTATTTATCTGGTCATCCCAAATAGAATGTTAGTAGTGACTTTTAATTTTGGATTCCTTTTGTTTAGTTGTTTGTCAGGTCTGACTCTGAATGACTCCCTGGACCATACTGACCAGGGCTTTTTGGACAAAGATACCACAGTAGTTTTGCTGTTTCATTTTCCAGTGGATTAAAGTATATAGAGGTTAAGTGAATTGCCCAGGGTCACATAGCTAAAGAGCTAAAGGTCTGATTGGAAAGGACTCCAGGCCCAGTCCTCTAACCACTGAACCACCTAAGCTAGTGTAGAGTACTCTTTTAGTTACTGCTTTTGATTGACCCTGAAAGATCTATGCTGGAGCACTCGTTTAAAAGGGCTACAAGACTGGACATCAACTGTCAAGAGTATGTCTATTTACCATTTGTTACTAGGTTGACTATAGGATAGCAATGATTTTGGACATGGTACTTCCTAAAGATTGCCTACCCTATGGTTTTGAGGGGTTGTATTTTCAAGTAATAGAAGGAATGCCCCATAAAATCAACTAGAGATTCTTGAAGCAAAGAAACAAATACATCACTTATTTACTACACTACAAAATATTCTTTTTCTAAGAAATGTATTTTTGGTCTTTGAATCATTTAAACTCATTACATTTGAACATTTTACCAACTAACTGACCTCTTGTTATTTTTAAATAACTTGTCTGCTAATAAAAGAGTGGTTTTTAATTGAATTCTGGTCATTTTTTAAATGGAGTTGTACCAAATCAATTAGATCTTTGCCTTGCAAATTTCACATCCACATGGCTTCAGTGATCACAGGAATAACTCCCTAATCTTCCTTTCCATATTTGCCCTTCCTTCTGATTTGTTATTTTTATTGATATCAGCACCCTTCTATTTATTGATATCAACATCCTTTGAATCCTTCTTCATGCTTGACTCTTGCCTCTCCCTATCTCCATAAAGTTTGATAGTCTTACAAGCTAATTTATATTCTCTTGCAGGTGTATAATACGGGTGTTTTCAGGGAAGACTAGCACCTCTGGTGCAAGGGTTGCTTTTCACCTTTGGTGTTAACTTTCAACTAGGGCTCCAAAAAGCTATAGCATGTGCAGTGACCACACCTTGGTAAAATCATCTCAGCAAACAGGATTAAATCAGATTGAAGGTAACCGAGGGGGTCTCAGATCCATTGGTGAGCTAGTGAGGTGTCTACCCCAGCACGTGAAGACTTCCTCTGAAGGAATGGGTTAATGAGAACAATTTATTGCAACAGCCATAAAGGCACAGGAAGTAGGGGCTGTGGGGATCTAAAAGCTTGGATAGATATTGAAAACACCAAAGTCATCTACTGCACCCAGTCATCACAGTCATCTTGATTTTTGTTTTTCCTCGACTCCAATGACTCTGGAAGAGTGAGGCTGATGACTGAACAATTTTGCCTTGCATAAATCCAATTTATTCTTAAATCAAAAGACATCACACACACCCTATGTGGATTATTTGTACCCAACTTACGGTAGAGTCTTCTGATCTTGTACTGGTTTGATCCATCAGTCACAGTTGGACACCCTGTACCTTGATCACAGCAACATGATGTCATTTTGCTTCTCCTTGAGAATGAAGGACAAGAACCATTCTCTTGCATTAGTTCATTCCTTTCTATGCCCTCTGGAACCATCCCATTTCAGATATCTACTTTCTCTTCCCTTAAGATAACATAGTGCAGTTGAAAGAATGCTGATTTTGGAGCCAATGCATCTATCAAGGTTAAAATCTTTGTTATTTGTGTGACCTCAATGGGATTCAGTTTTCTTATTTGTAAGTGAGGAGTTGGATTGGAACTTTTAAGGTTCTTTCTAGATCTGCATTTGTCATCCTGGAATCCTATTATCCTTGAGAATACAACTTAGCTTGTAAGACTATTAAATTGGATTTAAGCAAGGCAAAAATTTTCAAAGTCATCAGCCTCACTCTCTTCCAGAGTCAATGGTCTCAAGAGGCAAGACAAAACTCAAGATGACTGTGATGGCTTTTCATCTTTCTTTTTGTGTCCAGCTTCTCTCCTTTTTGTCTTTATACCACTGCCCACAACCATGCCACTCTTCTACTTTAAAAAAAAAAGGTCCATCAGCTGAAAACTGATCTCTCCCTCCACAAACTTGTCTAAATCTTTTAAAAACAGAAACCAAAATTAAAAACTCTAACAGGATAAAGTTATAGTGATACAGAATCTACTGAGAAAAATATTGATTTGAACTGTTCCTTATGTGTAATTTGAGACTATTTGTAACATTTCAGAACAAGCCACAGATGAGTATTGAATAGAATTTTAAGGCAGCGAGGGACCTCATAAATCATTCTAGTTCAACCTCTCCATTTTATAGAGGTGGCAATAAATCCCAAAGAAATTCAGTTACTTGAACAAGATACCTGGCTCCTAACAGTTAAAAGTAAAATCTTAATTTCATGATTAACTCAGGTGCTCTTTCAATTACATCATATTCCATTTCTCCTCAATACCACATCATGGTTTTAAAGACCTAGTTTAACAGGTTGTGAATTCAAAATAGAGGATGTAGTGTTTTGAACTACTATTGATGCATTCTTCTTTTAGAACAGAATTACTAGCTGAGAAACCTAAGATTTCACTAAGTTTAAGAAAAATCAATCCCATCCCCATATTTCATATTTACTCTTTAAGACATTGGTATAATATTTCTAATTCTGTGGGTATTCACTTACCAGAATAAAGCATTTATTAAAAAGAATTCTTTAGTGAGAATGGAAAAGACTTTATTAAATGACAGCCTAAAGCTGTTTAACCTAAAGGTTAAAATTAAACACAATACAAAAATAATAAAAAAAATCAAAATTTTATTTTAAATAAATTTTATATATACAATTTGGTCACCTACTACAGGGTCCATTATCATTTAGAAACACTGATACAGATATAGCCATAGCTTGCTTAGAAATGCAAGTTACCTGTCACATTTAAGAAAGCATAAAAAAGTTAATATCTAATCTAATATAAAGTCGGTATTCTAGAAAACATAGCTAGGTTTCATCATATTTTCTCAAAAAAGACTACCAGAGTCCATGTATTTCACACAGTTTGGATAAATCATTCTAAATTCCAAATTAATGGGCTCATGAAGTTATTATTTCCAGGGCAAAGAATTAACTTCATGCAGTTGACTTTTCTCAGATAATTTTCTAAAAATTTCCAGTGAAGCTATAAATCTTAAGCATCATGCTGCTTCTAAGATTCAAATATCAAAAGATTTCTGACAGTACTAAAATTATAAGTCCAAAAAAGGAGTTTTATATCAAAGGCACATGGAGAGGTTTAGAGGAATAAACTGGATATCCCAGTGGTGGATCTGCTGCTTGTACAGTAAGGTTTCTTAAAAGTACTGGATGAGCTTGTATACTGTAACGTTCTTCATCATCATTTGTGGCATAGAGTAATTCCCATGAAAGATTGGCCCACTGCCCTCTGACAGCTTCAGCATTTAATTTCCCAACATGGACCAATAATTCCTGAAGAGTAAGTACTCTACCAGTATATACTCCCTGAAAAGGAAAGGAAAAAAAAGAAAAAAAATTCAACATATTTAATATTGATTAACCACATACACTCATAAAGGTAATAAATATATTCCAACGAAGTACACATCAAATTTTCTACACCGGATCAAAGAATCTAAAAGTAGGAAAAGACCTCAGAGACAATTTCATCTAGTCCAATCATGTTTGAATGAGAATGCCTACTGTAACTTACCCAGTAGGTGATCCACCAACTTTTGCTTGAAAATCACATTAAAAATATTTTACTGTTAATTTTTCCTTTTAAATCACAGTCACTCCAACCTTTCCTCACTCTTGGGAGTCCCTTCTTATAACAAAGTAAAAGGAATAAGCAAAACACGGTGATACAATAGTCTAGTTGCTCCCTGCCTTTCTTCCAAAGCAGTATATTTTATGAAGTATTTTTGATGATCTTCAGTGTTTTTGCAATTATCCAGAATTCATCTGAAGGTCATCCTGGATAGTTTGCTATTTTCAGGAATCTTATTATGAACTCTTAAAAATCAGTAACATCATATGTACCTGAGTTGGCATGTTATCAAGGAGTTAATTTGTTAGTAAAAGGCATAAATATGCAATTAAAATAATTTTTCTTCTAGTAGTTAAATTTAAGTTAACATTGGCATAAATTCTAAAAGCATTTATGATATAGATCCTTTAAATTGTTATTTTTAAGCTGTGAGAATTTAAGAAGTTATAATTATTACATATATATGTGAGAATCAAAACAAATATTCTATTGTGTTTTCATTTCCATATTAATATATCAGAAAGAGGGGATCGTAAAGCTTAAGAATGCTTAGTGTAGGGGCGGCTAGGTGGCATAGTGGATAAAGCACCGGCCCTGGAGTCAGGAGTACCTGGGTTCAAATCTGGTCTCAGACAATTAATAATTACCTAGCTGTGTGGCCTTGGGCAAGCCACTTAACCCCATTTGCCTTGCAAAAACCTAAAAAAAATGCCTAGTGTGTGGGGCTGCTAGATGGCACAGTGGATAGAGCACGGCCCTGGAGTCAGGAGTACCCAAGTTCAAATCTGGCCTCAGACACTTAATAATTACCTAGCTATGTGACGGTGGGCAAGCCACTTAACCCCATTTGCCTTGCAAAAAAAAAAAAACAAACCTAAAAAAGAAAAAGAATGCCTAATGTGGAAATTCCTTTCTACCTACGTATCTAGAACTTGTAAGTGTGAAACTCATCTACAACTTGTAGTGTGAAAAAGTTCCCTGAGCTATCGTCAAAGGCAGGATATGAACACAGATTTTCCTGAATTCCAATCCAATAAAAATTAGTTGGTCTGTCTCTTAATAGTATTAACAAGAATTCCTTTCACTAACATCCTACACTGAAACTTTACTGGGCAACTAAGGAGACTTAGGTTCTTAAAGCTTTTGCCAATGGAGCACAAATTTGGGCAGGTCTACCAAACCAAGTTTTGAGAACAGGCTTTGAAACACAATGCATACAAGCTGTTAGCTAAAAATTTTTAGATAAATTTAAGGAAGGTCAAAAGTTAGTAGCTTTATGCTGAGATTCTATGTCCTGCCTCTGGCCCCACCCAATAATAGTAATTCATGAAGACCATCTATTAAGATGTGGAAAAATTGGGATTTTTGAAGGATGTTTTTAAAGTATAACAATGAATATTTCTATCATTCTCACAGTTTAGAAAATCATCTTATTACACTGTGAGGTAAGAAATACAAATATTGTTCTCAAAGGAACTGGTTAAAACTTTTACATCAATTTTCTTCTAAATAAATAACTTAATTGTCCTTTCAACTTCCTTTCCTTAGATTCAACAATTACACAATTCCACTTTTCCCCTCCAGCCTAGCCCCAATCACCTCAATCTGGACCACCTAACTAATCCACTGAAGTCAATTTACTCTCTTAACTGCACACTTAACCTTTTCTTATTTACATTACCTTTACCAACTACTTTCTCCTTTTCTTTTTTGAAGTTTTATTTCCCATTCATGTTCTACTCCCTAATCTCCCTTCCCTTAAAAGATGAGTTTTTTAGGGATAGTTTTATTGTATTTGTTTCCCCAGCACAGTGTTTGAAAACATCATAGTACTTAATAAATACTTATTAACAGTTGAGATAATTTGGTCTACCTAAATTCTTTTTTAAAACTATTTATTTCTTATTTTGTACAAATGATGTTTTTTATACATTATTAAAATATTCTTGTTTAAGAGTAAACATAATCCCCCTCCTCCCAAAAATATAGACCTGCATGAGCTATAAAGAGAAAAAAATTAAAATTAAAAATGATGATGATGATGATGATGATGATAATAATAAGTGCAATCAGATGGCACAGTGGATGGAGCACCAGTCCTGGGGCCAGGAACACCTGAGCCCAAATCTGGCCCCAGACATCCAACAAGCTGTGTGACCCTGGGCAAGCCACCCCAACCCCATTGCCCTGCAAAAACAAAAACAACCAAAATAAAACAATAATAATAGTAGGGGCAGCCAGGTGCTGCAGCAGACAGAGCACTGGCCCTGGAGCCAGGAGCACCCGGGTCCAAATCCAGCCTCAGACACCCAACAATCACCCAGCTGTGCAGCCCCAGGCAAGTCACCCAGCCCCAGGCAAGTCACCCAGCCCCATTTGCCCTTTAAACCCCCAAATAATAATAATAATAGTAATAATAATAATAATAATAATGAGAAATGTGCTTCTGTCTGTGTTCCAACACCTCCATCTCTGTCATGGGTGGACCACATTCTTTATGATAAGTCCATCACAAAAGCTACTTCCATATTTTTCCACCATTGCCATTGCTAGTTGCAACTCCCTCCATTCATACTTCCCCACTACCATATACTATATTTTCTCTCTCCTTTCACTCTGTCCCTCTTCTTAAATGTGCTGTAGGATAGCTGAGTGGTGCAGCAGACAGATCCCCAGCCCTGGGGCCAAGAGGGCTGAAGCCCACATACCACCCCTTAGGCCCAGCATCGACCCGGCCCTATGGCCCTGGACAGGCCATCCAATCCTAGCCCCTTGCAAGAAGTAAAAAAGAAAATGTGATTGTGTTATATCTGACCACTCTACCCCCATGGTCCATCCTCTCCTCCATCACATACATCCCCCCCATTCCCCGTCCCCCTTCTCTCCTTACTTCAGATGTCTATACCCATTGAGTATATATGCTGTTTCCTCTCCTAACCACCTCTGATGAGAGCGAAGGTTCCCTCATTCCCCCTTGCCTTACCCCCTTCCATATCATTTCAATAGCTCATTTTAATAAAAAAAAAACCTTATTATATGAAATATCTTAGCCTATTTCACCTCTTTTTCTTTCTCCCATTATATTTCTTTTAGTCACTGACTCCATTTTTATACTATATTATATCTTCTAATTCAGCTCTCTCCTGTGCTTCATCTATAAAAGCTCCTTCTACTTGCTCTATTAAATGAGAAGGTTCATATGAGTATTATCAGTATCATTTTTCTATGCAGGAATACATGTAGTTCATCATCATTAAGTGCCTCATATATTCCCCTTCTCCTCCATTCTCTATGCTTCACTTGAGTCCTGTATTTGAAGATCATTTGAAATTCCCCTGGTTCACTGAAAGTCCATCTTTTTCCCTGTAAGAGGATGTTTAGTTTTGCTGGGTAGTTGCATTCCAAGCTCTTTTGCCTTCTAGAATATTATATTCCAAGCCCTATGAGCTTTTAATGTAGTAGCTGCTAAGTCCTGTGTGATCCTGACTGCAGCTCCACAATATTTGAATTGTGTCCTTCTGGCTGCTTGGAATATTTTCTCTTTGACTTGGGAGTTCTGGAACTTGGCTATAATATTCCTGGTTTTTTTTAATCTTTCCTGAATCTGTTTTCCATATCAGTTGTTTTTTCCTTGAGATTTCATATTTTCTTCGAATTTTTCATTCTTTTGGTTTTGAAGTATTGTGTCTTGATTTCTTGTAAAATCAGCAGCTTCCCTCAGTTCCACTGTACATCTGAAGGATTTGTTTTCCTCAGAGAGTTTTCTTACCTCTTTTTTCCATGTGGTCAATTCTGCTTTTTAAAGCAATCCTCCTCAGTAACTTTTTGAACTGTTTTATCCATTTGACCTATGCTGATTTTTAATGTTATTTTCTTCAGCATTTTTTTGGATTTTTTGGATCTCATGTTTTTCCTGCATCTCTCTCATTTGTTTTCCCAATTTTTCTTCTATCTCCCTCACCTGATTTTCAAAGTCTTTTTTGAGTTGTCATAACCTGAGCCCAATTTCTGTTTTTCTTGGAGTCTTTAGATGCAGGAGCTTGTACTTCCTCATCTTTGGATTGAGTATTTTGATCCTTCTTGGGATCATAAACAAAATATTTCTCAAAGGTGTTAGTCTTTTTTTCTCTGCTTACTCATTTCTCCAGTTTGCGCCTGGTTTTTTGAGCTTTTGAGCATTATTGGGATATTCCCCACAAGGGTCTAAGTGTATGAGGGTCTGTCTTCCCTCCTGGTCTGTGAATGACCACAAGCACCCCCCTCTGCCAAGGGGCTGAAGTAGGGGGGGGGGCCCTGTTGTTCTATTGTGGGGCCTAGACTGTGATCAGGATCTGAATGTGATCAGAGCCCCAGAGTCCTGTTCCAGGGACAGAGGACAGACCTCAGCAGTCTCTCTCTACTCCCCTCCCTAGGCTCAGCACTCACACCTGGGGGCTCCTGATTATCGGATCTGCCTGTTTCTGATTCCTGGATCTGGGCTGTGGTGGCCACTCACTGAGTGCCCTGAGGACTGGGCTTCACACGCTCGCTGTGGAAGAGGTCCCCCCACTGATCCCCCAAGTTGTGCCCGGTGCTCCCCAGGGCATAGGTCAGGAAACTACCCCTGCAGCTGGGAGCTGCGGGGCATGGGAGGCTGAGGTTCCTTTACTCTGGCGGCCACCTCTAACCCCCTTTCCACTATTTTCCAGGTTACCTTGGGCTGGAGAATTGCCTCACTGGATCCCTCTGTGGATTCTGTCTCTTGAAAATTCAGTTAGAGTCCTTATTTTATAAGCTTGGAAATAACAGAGAGAGAGAGAGAGAGAGAGAGAGAGAGAGAGAGAGAAAGCAAACACCTAAGAGAGAATCCTCTCCTGTTGCCATCTTGGTGCCGCTCCCCAGCTACCTAAATTCTAATGCAAATAACTAACTTTACATATAAATTATGTTATTAAGAAGGCAATATTAAATGGCCTAACAATGCATGAAGCCAAAAATAGAAAATTCTTAAAAGAAAAAATTATATAGAGTTGGCTAGAATATGCTAAATCCAAAATATTAATTATAATATTTTAAATTACTGATTCTTGGATTGAAGCTTGACTTAGGCAACAAAAAATGTTTTTGAAATTTTGTCTTTCTTACCATGTTAGGATCATGTCCCAGAGAAAAAAGGTATGGCCTTTCTTGAATAACAGCTTTTTGCCATTCTTCATCAGATATTAAACCAATATACCAGTCATGTTCATATTCCTCTAAGTAGCTAACCAGATCTCTGAAGTTCTCTATTGGACCTAAACTTGCTTTGTCAAGCATAAGCTTAAAGGCATACCTGAAAAATATAGAATTGAAAGTCTTTTTTTGTATACTTTTAATCAATCTCAATGAAATAAACAGTCATTCAAGGACTAGAATACGATTAGATATATTTCATGCAAACAAGTCAGAGAGATACAGAGAATTTATCTAAATTATCTGTAGCTAAAATAACAAAATCTACATTAGGCTATAAAAAAAGTTTTCACATAACCCAAAATGGAAGTACAAGTTAAACCTAATTTTATTGAAGGAATTAGAACATTTAAGTATTTTTAACTTGAGGAAATTTTTTTTTAACTCCATTACTACAACAATACTCACTGATGTATTTTTACTAACAATGTGGATTTTTAAAAAAAAAAAATTTAATTTACAGAAAAAACCTAGAAAAACTTACATGAAGTCATGCTAAGGGAAGTCAGCAGAATCAGGAGATCCTCATAACACTTTAACAGCAACACTATGTGATAATCAGCTGTCATAGACTTAGCTCTTCTCAGTAATACAGTGATCAAAGGCAATTCCAAAAGACTAGTGATAGAAATGCCATCCATATTCGAAGAAAGAATTATGGAATCTGAATATAGACTAAAGTGTACTATTTTCATTTTTTTTAATTTTTTTCTTTCTCAAGTTTTTTTTCCCTTTTGTTCTGATTTTTCTTTCACATTATGATTAATGAAGAAATATGTTTAACATGATTGTAAACATATAACCTATATCCGATTACTTGCTGTCTTAGGGATGGGAGAGGAAAGGGAGGGAAATTTGGAACTCAGAACTATCAATGATGTTGTCAGTTTAATGCACTGAACATTAAATAGATTAATTAAAAAAAGAATTTAAAAATTTCAGTTCTTTGCCAGATATTTTTGAAAAAAAAATATATATTCTTTCATTTTTCTCTTGAGCACCTTGGGAAACAGATCTAATAGTGGTATTATTGGATCAAAGGGTATAAATATTTTCTTTATCTCTTTGGTCATAACTACAGGTTGCTCTCCAAAATTGTTGGATCAGTTCACAGTTCTACCAACAGTGTATTACAGTCCCAATTTTTCCACATTCCCTCCGAGATTTGTCATTTTGTCCTTTTATCAATTAGACAATCTAATAGGTTGTTTTAATTTACATTTCTCTAGCCAATAATGATTTAGAGCACTCTATTATAGTTTTGATTCTTCACTGAAAAAACATATACTTTGATCATTTATTCATTGAGGAAAAATTAATCTTATAAATTTGACAAAGTTCTCTATATATTTGAATGTGAGATCTTTATATGAAAAACTATCAAAATATTCCAAATTTCTACTTTTATTTTAATCTTGACTATATTGGTTTTATGTATACAAAATTCTTTAACAATCAAATTATGCATTTTATGTCTTACAATACTCTCTCTCTCTCTCTCTTGCTGATTCAAAAATTCTTCTCTATCCCATAATGATAGGCAATATGTTCCATATTCTTCTAATTTACTTATATCTCCCTTTATATCTAGGTCAAATATACCTTTTTTGATTTTATCTTGGTATATGGTACAGGATATATTGGTCTATACCCAATTTCTGTCAGACTGCTTTCTAGTTTTCACAACAATTTTTATCAAACACCCACAAGCTTCAATCTTTACATTTGTCAAAGTTACTATAATTATCTATTGCTGTGTATTTTATGTCTACTCTGTTCCAGTGATACAACTCTTTATTTCTTATGTAATACCAAATAATTTTGATAATGCCTTAAAATATAGTTTAAGATTTGGTATTGCTTCTTTTACATTTCTCCTTTGTTATTCCTTACCTCTTATTATTCCAAATGATTTTGTTATTATTTTTTTCTAGCTATTTTTCTAGCTTTTAAGATTACCCAAGCTGTGAAACCATTGTCTAAATGTTCTTTCATGAATATACCACAGGGGGTATATTCAATGTGGTAGCATGGGGACTTTCTTGAGTTCTTTTAACTTTAAGCTGTCCACAGTTGGGTGGCACAATGGATAGAGTGGGTCTGAAGTCAGGGAAGACCTGAGTTCCAATCTGACCTCAAACAAATATTACACACTAGTCATGTGACCCTGGGAAGTCACTTATCCCTGTTTGCCTCAGTTTTCTCAGGGAAGGAAATGTCAGTCCATTTTAGTATCTTTGCCAAGAAAACACCAAATGGGGTCATGAAGAGTCAGACATGACTGAAAAATGATTAAAGAATAGACTCTCTGGGGGCAGCGGTGACACAGTGTATACAGCACTGGCCCTGGAGTCAGGAGGACCTGAGTTCAAATCTGAACTCAAGACACTTAATAATTGCCTAGCTGGGTAACTTTGGGCAAGTCACTTAACCCCATTGCCTTAAATAAATAAAATTTTTAAAAAATCTAGACTCTCCATGGGGTTTCCATAACTCTTGCTATATTATCAGTCTCTTTCTTTTCTGATCATATATTTATGTAATAATATCCTTTTTGTAGTTTAAAAAATACTTTCTTTCCATTTCATTTCTGTTCTTAAACATCAAATAAAGTGAACATATTCATAGATAGTCTGGAATAGGAGAGGACTTCATATGAAACTGTAGAGCTTACTTTTTGAACATAAATTCAAATATAACTTTCTTTTAAATAAAATTTTATTTTATTTTTTTAGGTTTTTGCAAGGCATTGGGATTAAGTGGCTTGCCCAAGGCCACATAGCTAGGTAATTATTAAGTGTCTGAGGCCATATCTGAACTCACTTACTCCTGACTCCAGGGCCAGTGCTCTATCTACTGCACCACCTAGCTGCCCTCACCTTGTCTTTTGTTTTTTTAATATAGTCACAATTTCCCCTAGTATCTTTCTCTTTCCCAGAGAGGTTGCCCATATAACAAATAGCATTTTTCAACAATTAAAAAATGAGTTTAAAAAAAGGTATTTAAAAAGTTCAATACATTGAAAAAGTTTTAAAATATGTATGTTATATAATATTTAGCTGTGAGAAGCATATGATTTACTTTTCTTTATAAATAGTATCATCACTAATATTAAGGTCATGTATCCATTTTGAATGTATTCTTGAATAGGGTGTAAGGTGTTGGACTAAGACTAATTTCTGCTAGATTGATAATCAAACAGGAAGTTCTTTCCTAAGTAATTTATGTTTTCTAGTTAATTGGATACTAGGTTATTTAGTTCCACTGTTTGTTTTTTTCCTTCTTTAGTCTGTTCCATTTTTAAGCAGTACCAGATGACTCTGTTAACCATCACTTTAAAGTATAACCTAAGGTCTAGAAGAGCTATTCCCCTTTCATCCCTATATATTTTTAATAATTTTCTTAGGGTTATATAGCTTTTATTTCTCCACATGAATTTTGTAATGAGTTATTCTTTTTTTTTTTACATTTTTTTTGTAAGGCAAATGGGGTTAAGTGGCTTGCCCAAGGCCACACAGCTAGGTAATTATTAAGTGTCTGAGACCGGATTTGAACCCAGGTACCCCTGACTCCAGGGCCGGTGCTTTATCCACTGCGCCACCTGGCCGCCCCTACGAGTTATTCTTTTGAGAATTTCATTGGTATAGCAACAAAATTTTCAATTAACTTTGGTAGTATTGTCATTTTTTAATATATTAGTATGACTCAGTCATAAGCAATGAATATTGCTCTAGCTTCTTCATTTTTTTTTTTTGCAAGGCAAACAGGGTTAAGTGGCTTGCCCAAGGCCACACAGATAGGTAATTATTAAGTGTCTGAGACTGGATTTGAACCCAGGTACTCCTGACTCCAGGGCCAGTGCTTTATCCACTACATCACCTAGCTGCCCCTCATTTTTCATTTTTTAAATGAAATAGGATTGCAAATTGTAAATAGTATTTTCTAAGTAAATTTCCTCTCAGTAGCAAACAAGGAGTCTTATTTGTTTTTTACCTTTATCTTTTGTTATTACTATTCCAGAACTATATCAAATAATATTAAGAGAGGCATATTTAATTTAAAAGCTTCTAGTGTTACCCTATAGCAAATGAGACTTGCTTTTGGTTTTGGATATATAATTTATATTGCCTATACTTTATAGAGTTTTTTAAAGCATAAATTTGTACTTTTTCAAATTTTTTCTCCATCTATTGAGATAATTATGTGGTTTTAGATGTTTTTGTTTTTAATATGTATAATTATATATTATTGTTTTTTGATATTTAACCATCCTTGAATCTCTAATGTAAATTCCACATTGTAAATGAAAATGTAAATTTAAATCTTGAATCAACATGAAACTTGCAAAGCTACCCTGCTTGTCTAACTAAGCTTCTGTCTATGCTTCCTTCAATTCTCTTATCTTTTTTTGGGGGGGAAGGACCCTATTTGGAATAGAGTTCTCTCTATCCTACCCTCCCCCTTAAACTATAAAACAAATCTTGGAACAAATATGCATAATCAAACAAGCAAAACAAATTCCCACATTGGTCTTGTCAAAAAATGCATAACTCATTCTTAATCCTGGATTCATCACCTTTCTGTAAGATAAAGTTCAACTGTACTTCTTCAAAGAATCTTGGAGTTCTTCTAGAATCATAGTTTGTCATTTCTTAAGTCTTTCAAAATGTAAGGTCTTCCAAGGTTATTTTTCTTTATAGAATTACTATTGCTATATTAATTGTTCTACTGATTTTGCTTTACCCATGGCTTTTCCTAGTTAACCCCTCAACTTTTCATGTGTTACAATCAGCTCACATTCACTGTGTGCACCTTTACATTCCACTGATTTAAGATGAGCATCTTAAATACTCACTAGGTGCCTGGTTCTATGTTAAATGTTTAACAAATATCAATATCTCAATTGATATTCACAACAATGCTACAAGGTAGATGTTGTTACTACCCCCATTTTATAACAGAGGAAACAGTGCAAGCAGAGGTTAAGTGAATTGCCCAGAGTCACACAGCTAGCAAGTGTCTGGAGTCAAATTTGAAATCAATCCTGACTCTAGGTCCATCATTCCATCCACTGAACCTCTAGCTGCTTCTCTGGGTTGAAAATACTTTGCAATTTCTTCAAAGTTACCTGGCCTGCTTACCTCTTCCTGTACAATTCTACATTCAAATCACTGTCAATTTTTAGTGTCTGTCCAAGGCATATTTAATGACTGATAAACTTTATAGCTTGTCCATTCAATTGGCATTCTTCATTCACTTGGATTTTACTGTCTTGATAGTTGGGTTCATGTTACCAAAGCTTAAGCAATATGTCCTTCCTTTCCTCTAACAATCAGCAAACTCTAAATGTGAGCAATGATTTGTAAAGTCAGCAGCAATGACATTATTAGGCAATTCTGTTTAAATGCTTTCAAGGAACGTATTTCTTAAGAATTTGGGGGTGTAGGGGCAGCTAGGTGGTATAGTGGATAAAGCACCGGCCTTGGAGTCAGGAGTACCTGGGTTCAAATCCGGTCTTAATAATTACCTAGCTGTGTGGCTTTGGGCAAGCCACTTAACCCCATTTACCTTGCAAAAACCTAAAAAAAAAGAATTTGGGGGTGTTTAGTGGGAACTGTTTCATATTAAACCAAAAAATTTAAAACTTTTTTCTATAAAATTTTAAAAAATGCTGGGCTATCTGCAAAATACAACATGCCAGAATAGGACTTCTAGGAAGGTTACTATTAACACTGACATAAAGAAACAAAATGATTTCTTACCTGAATGCCTTCAGTGCTTGCTGGAACAGTTCTGGTTTTTCAGTTAGCCAGTCCAAACCAAGTGACCAAGGAATGCCACTATTGTAAGCTCTAAATATGTGACTAGGGCTAGGGACCATATCGTCTATTCCAAAAAAACTAAAATAACAACACATCACTGCATGAATATATAAGTCCTTCAAAACTTCATCTTTTGCTATTTCTTCAAGAATATTTAAAAGATTTTCTTTTGGATGAAAAGATTCCAATTGACTTAAAACAAACTGGTACCAATCTTCTGGAAATAACTGCTTTATCTCATCAATTCTGGATTTGGGCAAACAACTAGACCTCCATTCTTCTGGTATATTTAACAGCTGTGAATGAGAACAACTAAATTCCAACAAAGGAAGGTGTGTCATCTCCTTTTGCTTTCCTTTGTCAAGAACAGGAAGTCCCAATGCAACTGCTTTATATAGTTTGTCTTCTGAAACAGTCTCTGCAGAATTACTATCTGTGCTCTGTGATTCCACTGATCCTGGAATAGGTAAAGATGTATTTGGCAAAACTTTTAACTTTCCATTTTCTTTTTTGGTGGTGGACTCATCATCCAAAAAGTCATTGTCAGACCATTCATCAAGTGTTTCTAAATTTAAACTATCTGTATCACTGGGGTTTTGTGGGTATGATGAATTATTACACTCAGACTGCCTGATTGGAGGTGGCACAACATTAGTTTCAGTTTCATCAAGTTTCTTTAGTGTTTTGGCTCTTTTATAGCAGTATTGTACAAGCACCCATACTAGTACTTTAAGGAAGTCACCTTTAAATTCTTGTAAATTTTCATTAGAATCAATTATACCAGATAAAATATTCCTGGCATCTGAATATAGTCTCACAGGTAGAACAGTACAAGGTGTTAAGATATTTCCAAAATGTTCATTGAGTAGAAGTGTTCTTGAATTTTCCTCTTTCTCAAAGGCTGCTTCAAAAACTTCATCAACTCTTCTAGCTTCAACAGTATGGCATGATGTTTCTTGCAATTCTAATCCCTGACAGAAAAAACAAAAACTTCTTGAGTGGATTGAATTATCTACAGAAAATCTTTCCCAACACCTTCTAATTCTAGTGTCTTCTGTTTATTTTTCCTATTTATCCTGCTGTATAGCTTGCTTTATATGTATTTCTTTGCTTTTGTTGTCTTCCCCATTAGATTGTAAGCTCCTTGAGGATAAGATCTTGCACCTCTTTTTGTATCACCAGCACTTAGCTCAGTGCCAGACTCTTAATAAATGTTTACTCGTTGATCATAATTACACAAAGAAAAGTTAATAATTTGAAGAATATTTATGTATTCTCCTTTAATAAAAATATGACAAATAAAAGTCAGTTCTTCTTAATCAAGAGCTGTGCCTTATCTTTTAAAACTAGAGGCAGCATGGTATGGTAGAAGAACAATGAATTTAGAATCAGAATACCTAGGTTTTCATTCTGGTTCTGCAGTTCTAGTACTTCTGTGGTCATGGAACAAGTCATCTTAAACTCTCATTTTTAGTTTCTTCACTTGTATATCTATGAGAATTATGGGCAATCGAAGAGTGCTAAATATTCTAGAAATGTTAATAATAATATTACTTTCAAGACAATCATAAAGAACATTACACTTGAAAGACCACAATTATATTTTTTAAAACTTCAATTTGTAGAACATTTTATATGAACCTGGAAATCTTTTGCTTTTGTAAAATAATCGATGCCTCCTATTAAGCATATTGATTTCAAATAGTACTAAGCTAATATGAACTATTTATGCTGGGAAACTTTAATGGCAGTTGTTACTTTGCTATTAAAAATCATATTATATATATATATATACACACACACACACACACACACATATATATATATCTGCACTTCAATACTACATACTAGCTTAATAGGGAAGAAGGAAGAAGTAGGAATTATTCTAATATTTTGACACAGTTTTCTGCTTTTTCTTGTTTATGAGGTTGTAGTAACAATTTTAAGCAGCAACAATTTAAACCTATTGTGTTAAGAAAGCTCATTCATTGTTTACATGTCAAACAATTTTTGCTGTTGAACAAGGGCAAAAAGAATGGGTACTTGGAAAAGAGGTGATTGGTTTATATAGCTTTTTAAATTACTTATGCCAATATGTATTTATTTCATTGTGAATATTTAAATTTATAAAAAATTACATATTTTCAAATTTAACAAAAAAAATTACTGCAAGTTGCTATGTATTTGGTAGTTACTAAACTGATCACAAAAACATTTTATATGTAATATGTTAACTTTAGAGAGAAATTTAGTGGTCTGACCTTAATGTTAATACAACAATAAGTATATCCTCGCTCTAAAATGAGTATCCAGATAAGTCGGTCTTGAAAGCGACATAAATAATGTGACCCAGGTAAAATAAGACCTAAAATAAAGTAGAAAAAAAGTGAATTATTTTTAATGCGGGGTTTAGATAGTTTTTATTTTGCAGATCTGACAACATTTTGGAGACTGATTTTTAATTCCTATCACTCTTCTGCTAAAAATATAAGTAAAAACACAATTTTACATAAGGGAAGGCATTAAAATTAATTGTGATACACAAAGTTCAGCAACTTGAGATTACTAATATGATTTAATTTATATTGTGCAAAACATGAAAGTATTTTCAACTTCCAAAAAAAAAACCCTAATAGCAACTGTATCAAATTTCTACCTTTTCATTCCTTATAAACATCCCCATCTCTCTATTTGTATAGTCTCATCTCTAGTTTAGATCATCAATATTTCTCACATGGAGTACTAAAACAAAGCAAGGAAACTTGCTTTAAGTCTCTCTCCACTTCAATAATCAATCTTCCAAGGTGATATCCAGGGCTATGCTTAATGAGCTCTAGAGCTACACTGTTACCTTCATCATCAAATTTGAAAGCATTTGGCATCTCAAGCTATCTATAACCTGAACCTTTCCTACATTTCCATCCTTCTTAAACATTATTCCCCTTCACATATTGAAAGATATGATGACCATGGCTTACTTCTTACTTCTTCAGCTCTAGCACTTATCTCCTATTTTTGTGTTTTTGCATTGGTTGTCCTCCATGATCAGAATGTTTTATCTCCTTCTACTTTCTGGTTTCCCTTGACTTCTTCCAAGACTCATCTCAAGACCCACATTCTCCAGAAGGCCTCGCCTAGGTACCCTTGTTTCTATTGTTTCAGATGGCATATCATCTATACTGTATAGATCTTATCTATTTATCTATATACATCTATATATTTATATCTATATACATATATTTTTATTTTCTTTTTAGCCCAATCTCTCAGTACAAAGTAAACAATAAATGTTTATTGATGGGCTGATTTGTAAACCTACTGATAATGCTAAATCCAGATAAAATTTCAATATAACTAAAAGAATTTAAATGAAAATGATATAAGAAAGGATAATTTCACTGTACTCGGAAATAATAGAATGTTAAATATTAAAATGGAATACAAGACTATAAGCACTAATTAAAAAATGCTCCCCTTATGCAATTTGGAAATACTGTATGCTTAATAAATAATGTCTCCTGTGCTTTGAAATGACTGAGGAGCTACACAAATTTTAAAGTTGTTGCAAGAGTAATGGTGAAGACTTTTTGGAATTATGGTAACAGATCATTAGGCACTTCTATATTATTGTAAAACATACTGCCTTCCTTATGCCAAAAAACTTCAAAAGGTATTTAAGCAAAAGAAAGAAATTTCTTTTTTTTAAGATAGTAATTTCATTTTATTTTACAAATTTCTCCTGAAATATGCCATGTTTGGAGGATATTTCTGCAAAACTAGGTATCTTAAAAAAATAACTTCAATATCCTCCAATTCATACAAGCCAACAAGATACTTTTATCAAAGTTAAAAATTTAGATAATATATTTTCTTTTTTAAAACTACTTGCCTTGCAAATGAAACAGAAAAACCTATACTTGCTCAGTCATCACCTGACTGATACAGAGAAGCAATTCTTAACTTAATTTGGAAGATTTACATATTTCTAAATATACATGAATGAGAAATCTAAAGCTATGGATATAAGACAATTTTGGCCTAATTTCTATCTTGTGATGGGAAGTTGAACCTGATAATCTTAGTAATTTTAGCTAAAGGTGAATAAAAGTTCTCACTTAACACATTTTTATTATAATTTTCATTTGTGAGAAATGGGCTTTTATGCTACTGAAAGCTATTTAAGAGATATTTCAGAGATCTGAAGCTCAACTACATCTAACAAACTGGAAATGGAGAGGGATGGGGGAGATCTCGATGCTGAAATCTAAGTCATCAGACCACATAGAATTGGAAATTTCAAGAATAATTGTTTGTTTCTATTGAGTAAATGTTCTAAATAGCAGTCTTTAATCTCTGTTCTGGGTCCTGATTTCCAAACTATGGAAATGCAGGGCCTATAGAAACAATCAAACTGCATTTAAGTACAACAGAAAACGCTGGAAAAAATACCACTCAGATTACTACAATTAGCATTGCATACAACTGAAAACTCAACTGACCATCATATTCTTCCTGACTCCAGGCATAGATCTCTATCTACTATACTACTTAGCTGCCTAGTTATTAACAATATCTAGGTATCTCATTTTATTGTATGTTTGATATATGATGTTACATACTTTTAATAAACTATTAATTTATTTAAATGAGTTAAGAAAATTATGGGTATACTTTTTTATGAAAAAATGGGGAGAGGAAATTTTTTTCTTACATAAAAAGGAGGAAACATCACAATATTAAGTTTGGAAATCACTGCTTTAGAGGATATACTCTTTTCTTCCTCCCTGCCATATCAATTATCACTAAAGATCCTACTCTAAGGCCAGCAGGGCTATAAAGTAAGAAATGATGGAGCTATACAATTATTTTAGTGGTAATCTTTTTAAACTGAATAACAGTGTAGAAACTTTATTAATTTTTATTATTATGAGTTAATATATTATTTTAATTACATTATTCTGTTTATTAATTATTTTAATCAATAATAAATTATTTTAAAAGGAAATTAAATAGGCAGCCAATCTAAATTAATTCAGCCTTGTTTGAAAGAAAGCACATTGATACTGATTTTGATTATTTCTCTTTAAAAATTTTATTCTAAATATTTTTTTCTAAATCCTTTCACAACAACATAATAAGAAAAATTACAAGTAACTGTTTCACCAGGGTAAAGACCATTTACTCTTTCAATGACAAAAATCAACTTGTCAGAAAATTAGCTGTCAGCATTTAAATACCATATGACACTGCATATCTGCTACTAGATTACAAATGATCTCGAACAAGTTATTGTTTAAATAGTACAAAGTGGAAAAGTTGAAATGAGGTCATATTTATTATTCAAGAGAGTAAGTTTATTTCCACTAAATATTCCATTTTCTTCCTGAAAGCATTATTTTTAAGAGTATACTTATTTGGAGAGGAGATAGAAATAGTGAGGGCAAAGGACAAATTACCTAAAGGAAAAATTTTGTTTCTTTAGCATTATTTTTCTCTAACAACCTGGTAGGTTGATGAAATCACCATGTTGGTGGAATAAAACAAACTTTTTAGACTTCTCACTATGTCAAAATCTCAGGTTCTTTTACTTTACCATTAAAAATAGAAACAATAACAAAACCTTATATTTACATAGTATTTTGAGGTTTGTAAAACATTTATCTACAATCTCAATTTATCTTCATGACAATCTTGTGAGGTGCAGATAAGTAAATAGAGGCTCAAAGAGTTAAATGACATATATACTCACATTTGTGACTGACATAAGACTTGAACTCAGATCTTCCTGACTTCAAGGTCAACAATCAATTATAGAAAAATAATCAAGGCTATTAGTTTCTTCTACTTTCTTCCTCACCTCAGAGGCTTTTTACTACTTCCTCTGCCTGGCCTTAATAAACTCTACTCTTCATCCTTGTGACCTCTAATCCCTGAACCACTGAGTTTTCTTCCAGGCCAACTATACTATACTTGACAATCTTTCTTTTCTCCATTTTGATCTTTTTTTAAACCAATTTAACTCTATCCTGTCCACATGACTCTAGTCTCATTTCACTGAATGCCCTGACAAACTTCAGCCTTGGATCACTCCTACCACTCATTACAAAAGTAGAGAAAAATCATGTGACTATTGTGACTGGGTCCACTACACTCTGTTATATAATTTTCCTGCTAGGCAATCCCTCCTCAGCTGTCTTGTCAACTCACTTTATCCTACTCTCCACAGAGCTCTTCCAAACCTTTTCTCAAATTTTCCTTGGCTCCCCCCCTTCACCACATTCAGTTGAGATCCTTGCCTCATATTTTACAGAAAAAAAAATTAAAATCTGCCAAGAGTTCCCTTTCCCCCCTTCTTCTTCATCTGCTTTCTGTCACTATATCCTTCACCACTACCTCACAAGTCATCCCATTCCATCCTGACTCCTCCAATAGAATATCCCTTTTATCCACTGATTTCTAATTTTCCCATCTAATGGTTCATTCTGTACTGCCTACAAACATGCCTGTTTCCCCTATCCTGAAGAAACCCTTACAATTATCCTCTCCCCTCACCCCCTTTTCTCATCTTCTATCTCTTCTGCCCTTTTATGCCTAACTTCTTGGGAGGGCTAGCTTCAACAGATATTTCTTCTTCCTCTCTTTTTTTAACAAAACCCTTACAACCTAGCTTCTGATCTTGTCATTCTACCAAAACTGATTCTTCTAAAGTACTAATGATCTTCATTATCAAATTCAATGGCCTTTTCTCATTCCTCATTCTTTCATCTCTCTGCAGCCTTTGACATTGTGGATCACCCTCTTTTAGGTTTTTAAATCCCTAGGTTTTCAGGACACTACATTCTCTTGGTTCTCTTCCTACCAATCTCCTTGGTAAAGGAGTTTGAATCTAGTCTCAGACACCTGACTCTTGCTAGCTGGGTGCCCTTGGGCAAATCACTTAATCCTGATTGCCGGGAATCCAGACTCATCTACAATTGTCCTGATTCATAGCTAGCTGCTGGACCCAGATGACTGGAGTAGAAAGTGAGGCTGGTGACTTAGCACAGCACCTCATCAAATCCAATTCATGTGCTTGTCATGGCATCACCTCCCTGATGTTGTGGTCTTCTTCAAAAATGAAGAACAAAAAAAAAATGAAGAACAAATATTATCCTACCAATCTAACTATTCCTACCTTCTTTGCTGGATCCTCATCCAGGACACTCACTCTATCCCTAAATGTTGCAGGATCCCTGGACCCTCTTCTCCCTTAATACTACTTCAATTGGTGATCTCAGTTTCCATGGATTTAATTCCCATCTCTGTGCTTAAGATTCTTAAATCTACTTATCTTACTCCAATCCCTCTTCAGACTTCCAGTCTCACATCACCAATTGCCTTTTAGACATCTTGAAATGGAAGTGCCATTGACATTTTAAACTCATGTCCTAAAACTAGCTTGTCATCTTTCCTCCAACCTCTCCCCTTTCAGTCCCTCAGGCTTTCATCCTAGGAGTTACTAAGGATTCCCTACCATTTCTCACCCCACCCTCTCCTCCTGAGTATACACACTATTGCTAATCCTTGTCAATTTACCTTTCCACTATCTCTTGGAAAACACTGCCTTTTCTCCTCCCCACTGACACTACTGTGGTAAAGGTCTCATCATCAAATGTCTGGACAATAGCCACGTAGTAGCTCTGCCTACCTCTTCTCTCCTCACTTGAATCCATCCTCTTTTTAGCTTCCAAACTTATGGTTTTCCTAAAGTGCAAGTAAGTCCATGACACCTACCAGATTCAATAAAACTCCAGTAGTTCCCTATCACCTCTAGGATTAAATACAAAGCAATCTGTTGGCATTCAAAACTTTGTATAATCTAGTGCCTTCCTATCTTTCCATTCTTCTTACCCCTTATTCCCTGCTACATAGTCTTCAATCTAGTGACACTGGCCTTTTGTTACTCCATGAATGAAAACCTCCATTTATAGGCTCGTGGCAATTTCTCTGGCTATCTCCCATGCCTGGAATGCTCTCCTTTCTCAATTTTCTAGTATCCTTCAAATTCCAAATAAAACCTCATCCTCTACCAAAAAACTTTTACAAATTCTAGTACTTAAGTCTCACACTTTGCCTCTGCTGATTATTTCCTTTTTGTCCTGTATGTAGCTTGTTTGCTCATATTTGTCTGCATCTTGTATCTCCCATTAGACTGTGAGTTTTTTGAGGGTAGGGAATTATCTTTTGCTTTTGATATACCCAGCACTTAACATACAATGCTAAGTGGGTACTTTATAATAATAAATGTTTATCGACTGACTAAAACTTCAAAAGCATGATGATTAACTTTAAAAATCGAATTCATCCTGTGTACTTGAGTTTCTCTATCATTGCCTCAAATTAATAGAAATCCAAAAATACTAATGCTTTGATTATAAGACAGAACCCTGAACTATGACTGAGTTCACAACTCATTTTCAATCACTAATATGAACTTTTTAAATTTATCAACTCTCAGCTTTTCTCTTAGTAAAAAATTAAAGATTCTGAATACTAATAATTTTATTCATTTCAATAAGGAAAAGTAAATTTAGTTTTTGCTTCTAGTCTCTCATATTTTATAAAATTTAATTTTTTTATATGTTGGTGAAATCAAAAGGCTCAAGTTTTTTTCTTGAGAATGATAACCTCACCAGAATGTTCTCTATATTAAAGTTTAGGGATGAAAACATTTCAAATACACTTTAGTTACTTACCTAAACTCCCAGCTGCCATTGCAGATCCAAGAGCAGCACTCAGACTCGGAACCATTTGCTCATAGTACACTGTATCTGGACATATGCATGCTGTGATACCTACTGGTCCAGGCCAACTCTGAACTGGTCTTGGAAACCCAACCAGAAACACGGGAAGGGTGAAGAGGGGAAGCAAAGGAGAAGAAAGTAGTGTAGAAAGAAATATGAAGAACATTACAACTGGGAAGAAGACTATATTGAGTGTAATTAAAGTGGTAGTAGACTTTCGACGCTGTTTTTTCTCTGTCCATGATGTCAAGAGCACAGCTACCACAAACTGCAATTTGGTGATAAGCTGCAGCAGTCGATCACGAATAATGCCAACCTGCAAATATAATAATAAGATAAATATTTCTATTTCATAGAATCTCAGAATTGGAAGAGACCTCAGAAAACATCTGGCCCAATTCAGACATGAACAAGAATATTCTGGACAACATACCAATCAAGTATTTATTTGGCACCTATTATGTACTAGGAGCTGGGTACAGGAAAAACAATGAATGAAACCACCAGTGTTTTCAAAGGGCTTAATTCTAATATAGGAGACAGTAAGTACATATAGAAGTATATACAGAATAAATATAAGGACAATAAACACAAATAAGTACTAATTAATTAAATTCTAGAGAGTCTAAGAGAGAGTGCTAGCAATGGAGAAGATCAGGAAACATTTCATGGGTGCTTGAACTGAGTCAGGAAGCAGGGGATAAGGGAAGAGTGCATTTTAGCTATGGGGGATATCCAGTGTAAGGGTATGGAAATGGAGGCTGAAGTACTTTGGATGAGACAGGAAGAAGAAGCTGAAGAAGGGTACTGGTCCAGGCTTTAAAAGTTAGCTACTTATACTTGGCCCTAGAAGAAGGGGCCATTTACTGAGAAGAGGGATGTGGTCAGAACTGTTTAAGAACTGCCAAATCGGGGCAGCTAGGTGGTGTAGTGGATAGAGCACCGGCCCTGGAGTCAGGAGTACCTGAGTTCAAATCTGGCCTCAGAAACTTAATAATTACCTAGCTGTGTGGCCTTGGGCAAGCCACTTAACCCCATTGCTTGCAAAACAATAACAACAACAACAACAAAAACACTACAAAAAAAACCTGCCAAATCACTTTGGCAGCAGTGTGGAAGACAATGAGTTAGGGCAAGATGAAGTTTGGAGACCAATTAGATAACTATTGGGATAAACTAGGCAACAGATGGTGAGGTCACATGTAAGGTAGTATCAGTACAAATAGAAAGAGTCAGATCTGAAAGATGTTGAGGTCAAAATATGAACATTTGGTATATATGTTGTGACAGAGTAAGGAGTCAAAGATAATTCTAAGTCTATAAATCTAGGAGACTGGAAAAATATTTTGTCAACTGGTCACTCAGTCATTGTTTGAAGACTAGCAATTAGAATCCACTATTTTCCAAGGCAATATATCCCATTTGGGGATGGTTTTGCTATGATTTTATTTTATCAAGCCTAAAACTGCCTCTAGGTGGAGAGTTATGGGGAGTAGGATTGTTTCATTACTCTTCATTGTCCCACTTTTCTACTAACTCTTTGCCTACATGGCTTTCCTGGTAGAAAAGGTCATTTTCTGCTATGGGAAGTTCTTTCAAAAGATTTATAGTTCTATCTTTTTTTTTTGCAAGGCAGTGAGGTTAAGTGAATTGCCCAAGGTCACACAGCTAGGTAATTATTATGTGACTAAGACCAGATTTAAACTCAGGTCCTCCTGACTCTAGGGCTGGTGCTCTATCCATTGCACCACCTAGCTGTCCCCATATAGTTCTATCTTTTTAAGTTCCAGGCTCCTAGACAGAATCTGGCAAAATACTTCAGAGTGAGATTGCTCACACTTCTCTTTAGCTTCTCATTACAACTACCTTTTCCAATACATAAAAAAAGCCTGCAGTTCACATTCAAAGTAAACATTTAAAATGCAAGAAAGGTAAATAGACTTTCTCAGTAATCTGGGAAGGCTTTTAGGGTTAAAGGAGAGAGCTCAAGGGAGAAAAAAAGATAGAACTTCTCCATAGGGGTCTATGGTAGGGTAGGATTGAGGAGAGTTCCTCTCTTTCTCCACAGGGGCTTGTGATAAGGGGAGATGAGGTGGAGTAGATTTGAGACCTGATCTATATCCAGCTCTGGGCCATCTTCTGGTGAAAAAGATTTCTTCCAACTTGTGCCCTTGGGACCCTTTCCAGGACATGCAAGTTACTCTTACCTCCTCAACCCCATCCTTACTGCTAAGAGGAATGTAGAATGGAATACACTAAAACTTCATGGAATACATGGAATATAATTCACCACCACCACCTAACAAGATGGTAAAACTTAAGGGAGTACTTAGGACAATATAACCTCAGAGTCCCTCAACAGACTTTTATTTTTAAGGTTTTTGCAAGGCAAATAGGATTAAGTGGCTTGCCCAAGGCCACACAGCTAGGTAATTACTAAGTGTCTAAGGCCAAATTTGAACTCAGGTACTCCTGACTCCAGGGCCAGTGCTCTATCCACTGCGCCACCTAGCCGCCCCTCTCAACAGACTTCTAACTACTGTTATGTTCCCAAGATTTTCTCAATGGTTGGTATACTCCTATTCCCTTATACTTATCACAATCCAGTGATTCTGAACTCCTGGCTGGATATATACAAATCCCATTCCCCATTCTAGATTCATGACTTCTTCATGCCTATCTACCTCAATTTTACCCTGTTAATTGTCCCATTACCTTTATCACTGATTACCACCCTTCCACTGAATGCCAGTTAAACTTATTTCCTTTCCTTTTAGACTTCCTTTCTCATTCCTTCCAAATTCTAGCCTTCACTTTGCTACTTCTTTCCAGTTTCTCCTTCTTCCATCATCATCCTTTTTTCCTCTGAAGTTCCTACTATCCAAATTTAACATTCAAACTACAGAACATTCTCTTGCCTCAATGAGTTTAGTACCTAGCTTGAACTCTTTCTTTTTCTTCTTCTAGTTTCACACTCAGGGACTTCAACATGCATACTGATATTGCCCTTCCACACAACACAATATAAAATTAAGGTTCTGTAGTAGCTCCCTAGTTTGTACATGTCTTTTCTTAAATGTGTTCTGATAACTTAATAGGATAATCTAAAAAGGTCTGATTAGGGCAGAGGATTATTGTAGAACTTTTCCTTTAAACCTTCTTCTTTCTTCATTTCCTTATGTTTAGGGTACCACCATCTTCCTAGTTGTTTGCCAGGTTCCCAGCACCATCCTTGATTCCTTTTACTGTACCCCTCCCACCCAGTTGGTAATCAAATCAAATCAAATCTACTTTCCTGTAAGCATTCACATGCCCTCTTCTTTCTGGTGACACTGCCATCACCTGGCACAGGCCCTTTTCACTTCATAGCATTGTATTGCAATAGCCTGACTCATGTCTCCCATCACTCCAGTCCATCCTCCATTCAACTGTCAAAGTGATCTTATTAAAGGACAGATCTGACCTTGTCGTCTCTTATTCAATCAACTCCAGTGGTACCTTACTGGGATCAAATTCAATCCTTTGTTTCACTTTTAAAGCCAACTTGTTCCCTCTTACTTCTGCAATCTCTGTACATTTTATTCTCCTTAAACATCTACTATCCAACTCTTGGGATTTTCCCAGGTAATCTATCCCCTGCTGCCTCCTGGCTTCCTTGGAATCTGTTAAAATCCTACCTTCTGAAAGAAGCCTTTCCTGGTCTTCCTCAATGCATGTGTCTTCTTTCTGATGACCTCCAAAGTGTGGGTGTGGTGGTGATGAACAGTATCAAAGGCTGCAGAGAATGAAGACTTAAGAAAAGAACATTGGATCTGACAACTAAGAGATCACTGATAACTTTGGAATAGTTCTAGTGAAATGATAAGGTTAGAAGTCATAGGAGTGAAGAAGAGAACAAGAAGGAAGAAAATGGAGAGATCTATTGTGCATGGCCATTTCAAGGAGTTTAAGGCAGAAGAGTTAAAGGATGATCATTAATAGGGATGAAAAGATCAAGTAAGAGTTTCTCTAGAATGAGGGAGACATGGGAATATTTGTAGGAAGTAAGAATGAGTTAGCAAACAGAGACTGAAAATAAGGGACAGTGAGGATGACAAGGGGTATTCCTATGTATTTTTATTATTTCTCTTGAGATCCTTGACCGTTTTTATCTGAATTTATTATTTTTCTAGTTCTATTAAATAATCCTTTAGTAGTATGACTGGAATGGCACTGAATATATATAAATTGAATTAAGCAGTTTTATCATTTTTGTTATATTGGCTCACCTTACCCATAAGTAATTAATATTTTTTCAGTTGTTTAGATCTCTTTCTATAAACAGTTATTTATGTTATATTTATATACCACTTATGTGAGAAAAATAGACCCCCCCCAAGTATTTCTGGTATTCTTTAAAAATTTTAAATGGATTTTCTCATTTTTTTCTTCCTGTTGATTTTATTGGTATTATATTGAAATGCTGATGATTTATGAGGATTTATTTTTATATCCTACAAGTCTGAAAGATTGTTAAAATAGAGGGAAACAATATAACTTAGCTCTATTACACCATTAAACAAATAATCAGGTTACTAAATTATTTAACCTCTTAGTAGCAAATGTCATCCAAATCATTTTTTTTAAGATTTTTTGCAAGGCAATGGGGTTAAATAGCTTGCCCAAGGCTACATCCAAATCATCTTAAGGAAAGGCTTAGACTGACTTCTGGTAAAAAATTCATGTGGGAAAATTTTTCTAAAAGTCTCAACCGCCTTAGCAGGAAGAAATTCACTAAAGGACTAAAATGAAAGACAGACTTTGCTGCTAAGACTCTAAAACCAAAAAATTATACCCAAGGAACACAAACAAACCTCTGCCCAGGTATTCAACTGATTAAAAAAAAAGAAAAAGAAAAAATGCTTAAGAAAAGGATCTTAATTTCTCCCCCTCACCTCTTCAGACATAAGATCT
Source organism: Macrotis lagotis (assembly GCF_037893015.1). Classification (NCBI taxonomy): domain Eukaryota; kingdom Metazoa; phylum Chordata; class Mammalia; order Peramelemorphia; family Peramelidae; genus Macrotis; species Macrotis lagotis. The sequence continues at coordinate 262,854,755 of NC_133661.1, read as the reverse complement.
CAATTAATTCTCTTCCACCAGTAGAGGACATTCTGGGATTTAACTGCCAATTTTTAAAAAAAGGCCTCTCTCCTTTCTCAAAGAATTTTTTCTTTCTTTCTTTTTGTAAGGCAGTGGGAATGAGTAAGTTGTACAATGTTACACAGCTAGGTAATTATTAAGTGTCTGAGGCTGGATTTGAACTCAGGTCCTCCTGACTCCAGGGTCTGTGCTCTATCCACTGCACCACTCAGCTGCCCCGAAAGAATTTTTTCAACTACGTCAGATAATAGGAGAGGTGAACTTTAGTGTTCATGATGAAGAAAGGTTAATTGGATAAAGGTCCTTGATTTATTACTGAGATTAGGAGAGATCTAGAACTTAAGTCTTGAGAGGCCTCAGCAATAAAAATAATAAAGGACTTTTATGATGCCAGGCATGTCAAGGAATAAAACTGGGAGGGGAAAATAACATAAAAAACTTTAATCAAAATCTCAAAGGAAAAAAGTTTGCCCATAAGAACAAATAGAATTATTTACAGAATAGATGCACAAGCTTAAAAAAAAAAGATGTTAAAAAGGAAATGAGAGATGTGAAATGAAAAAAGAGCTGGGAAAAAGTATTAACAGCTTAACAAAAGAGATTTAAAACTTTCCCTTAGTATCAAAATCTCTAAAACTCAAAATGGACCGAGGAAATTAATGACCCTAGGAGATAATAAGCATTTTTAAACAAAGTCAAAAGAATAAGAAAGCAGAGGAAAATATAAGATTTCTCATCAAAAACAATCAGAAATTAGATCAAAGGAAAATTATGTCAAGGAGAGTTAACTAAGAATCACAGGATTATGTGAAATGTATCACAAAAAGAAGTAAACTAGATAGCCCATTTCAAGAAATCATGAAAGATAATTGCCCAGACATATTAGAAAAAGAAGGCAAGGTAAAAATAGGAAGAATTCACTGGTCTAGAACTTCCAGATGAAAAGAAAAATATATTAGAAACAGAAGGAAAGAATTTAAATAATCAAGGAAATGACAAAATCATGATGATGTTTGTCCTCTGTTCTCAAAGAAGAGGAGTGATGTCAAGATATGCACATGTATTGAATCTGAGTGAGGGGGGGAACCTCACTTTCTTCTCCAGAGCCATCTGGGTCCAATTATCAGATATGAATCAGGCTAACTGGAGATAGCCCTGGATATAAGGCAATCAGGGTTAAGTGTTTTTGCCCTGATTTTCCCCTTATGCCCAAAGTCACACTAGTACTTCAGGGCCAACACTCTATTTGCTTGCCATGTACCAATCAAAAAATAATTGAAATATCTAAGAAGCAGCACAATAAGATAGTACAATAAGGAACAGCTATCACTTTAAAGGAACAAAAAACATAGAATGAGATATTACAAAAGGAAAAAGACAAAAGTTACAAGCACAAATAACATACCTAACAAAAATTAATATAATCCTATAAGAAAGTACTTTCAGTGAAATAGTAGTTTTTCAAATATTCCCGATGAGAAAATAAGAGCTGAAAAGGAATTTAATATAAATAAGTCATGAAAAAAACAAAAAGTAACCGCAAGTCCACAATCAGAAATAGAAACTGTTTATATTCTGTAGGAGAAAGGAAATACTAAAGGAGGATTGTTTTAGAATTTCAATGTCACAAGGTGAGCCATAGAAATAACCCATAAGGCAGAATAACAAAATGCCCATAAATCCTTTTGTTAGGTTTTGAAGATGTAGAATAGAGCAAAGTGGGTGTGGGTGCTGGGGAAGAGTGAGAAAGGGAAGGATACATTAGGGGAAAATGGAGAAAAGATAGGATAACTTGTTAAGATACAGAATTAGGTTAAAAAAGCATAATTATATGCACATATTGAAGGAGTGAAGGGAGCCAGGTATCATTTGAACATTATTTTCATCTAAACTAGTCAAAGGGCAGAACACATACAAATATACAAAGAGTTCAGTAAAAGCATACTTTCAATTCAAAAGATAAGAAACAGGAAGAAGAGAAAAGGGAATATGAGTGAGGCTCCTTCTACAGGAATGTGGCAGAGATAAAAGCTCATCTCTCTGGACAAATCACTTAACTCTGTTTGCCTCAGTTTCCTCATCTGTATTTTTCCCAAGAAAACTCCAAATGGGGTTGTGAAGAGCCAGAAACAACAACAAAAATACAAGAAAGGATTAATCATAAGCAAAACCTTAAGTTTAGAGAAGATGAAAAAAAAGGATTAAAAAAAGGCAATAACTTGAAATAAATAGTGAGGTATATAGAGATAAAAAGAAAAAATAATTAACAATTCCAAGTGATATAGGATGAATTTACCTATAAAACAGAAAAAGTTAATAGAATGGGTTAGGAAGTAAAATCCAACATCCTTAAAACATAATGAGTAACAAAAAGTTAAAATAAAGGGTCAGAGCAAAATCTATTTTGACTCAACTCAATATAAAAAAAAAGGGGTAACAATTATCATTTAAGACAAGGCAAATGCAAAAAATGACAATTATAAAACAGAGATGAGAAATTCATATAAACACCTAATGGCAAAGTAATAACTAAATGAATTACAAGGAGAAATAGAGAACAGAACTACAATATTGGGTAAACTCAATTTACCTCTATCAACTCTTGATAAATCTAACTAAAAAATAAATAGGAAAGAATTTAGTGACCTGAGAATTTTAGCAAAATTAGGTAAGATAAGACTTCTAGATATTATTAATCAGAAATAGAAATTAGTATGTATATATGTATGTATAATGATTTATCTATCTATCTATCTATCTATGGATATATAAACTGCAAATGGCACCATTACAAAAACTGATCAAGTCTTAAAAATATAAAGACCTCACAAATGTAGAAAAGCAAAAATGTTATATACTAATTTAACGATTAAATTGTGATGAAATTATATTAACTAAAAGGTCAATAAAAATAATAAAAATCAACTAAAGACTAAATAATTTAAATAACGGCAATATTCCAAAATTTCTGGGATTAGCCAAAGTAATATTTTGGGGAAATTTTGCATTCCTAAATACTCTTTTATTAACAAGAAAATGAAAAGCAGATAAATGAATTGAGAATGCAATTAAAAATGCTAAGAAATGAACAAATTTTAAAAAACTTAAGTACCAAAAAAGACTTGAAAATTAAAGAATTTAAAAGCCACTATTGAAAATCATAAAATTAGGAGCTATTCTTAGGGGAGGGGGGAACATCAAAGAAATAAAATAGAGAAAGCAATAATTATTTTAAAAATAGAATGAGGAAAGCCCAATTACAGTATCAAAAATGAGAAAGGAGAGTTCATAACAATTGAAGAATAAAGGATATTAATAGAAACTATACTTAAGTATATATCTGAACAAAACCAACAAATGAAATGAAATAAATGAATATTAAAAAATATAAAATACTCAACTGAATAGACTAGAATTTAAAGCAATTCAATCTCAGAGGAAGAAATAGAACAAATTATAAATAAATTCCAAGTAAAAAGTTTCCAGGATCAGATGGATTCACTTATGAATCCATCAAACATTCAAAGAAGTTAATTTCATTATATAAATTGGAAAAACAGCCAAAGAAAATATTCCATAAAATTACTTTTATGACACAGATAAGGTTTTTGACAAATAAAATAACAAGCATAAACCAGAAAGAATCAAAACAGAAAAAAAGTGATTTTACATGCTTTCAACCAAATATAGTACTTATTTCTATTTAAAAAAACACTATTACATAAAAATTGCAGTAGAACAGACGTATCTTTTAAAAAAATAAGTAGTCTATATCTAAAATCACTCTTATTTGCAATGGAGAAAAATGAGAATCCTTTCCAATAAACTTGGGGGTGAAATAAGGATGCCTACTTGTCACCATTTCTTTTTGACATGGTACTAGAAATGCTGGCTATAACAAGACAAAAAAACAAAATTGAGAGAACAATTATAAGTAAAGAAGAAACAAAAAATGATCAGTTTCTCAATTAGCTATTTTGGCTGCCCATTCCACTGTTTGCTCATATTTAGTTTGCTGTCCACTATAATGCTTGGACCTTCTATAGAATGGTTATTTTTTTAAAACTTTTTTTTTAGTTTTTTTTCAAGTAAATGGAGTTAAGGGGCTTGCCCAAGGCCACACAGCTAGGCAATCATTAAGTGTCTGAGGCCGGATCTGAACTCAGGTGCTCCTGATTCCAGGGTCAGTGCTCTATCCACTGCACCACCTAGCTGCCCTGAATGGTTATTTTTTAATACCTCCATTTTGCACTCAAGAGATTGATTCTTTTTTTTTTTTTACCCAAGTCTATTTCATTTGTCCGTACTGAATTTCCTCTTATTAGATTCAGTCTAATGCTCTAGCTTGGCAAGATTCTTTTGGATCCAGACTCTGTCATCCAATATTAGTAATCCTTCCTAGATTTGGTTTTTACAAATTTTATGAGCATGCTCTCTATGACTTTATCTAAGTAACTGCTAAATGTTAAAAAGAACAAGTCAAATCAAAGATCCCTGGGATCTTCCACTGGAACACTGAAACATTAATGACTATAAATCTAGCCATCTGACCAGTCTTGAACACAAACAATTGCATTTTACATACATATATATATATCCCACATCTCTTCATCTTCTCAAGAAAAGCATGAGGCAAAAAACTTTTTATGTATTGTCTTTCCCAAATATTATTTTGCTTTTCTATTCTTACCTCCATTAGTACTTGGGACAGTGAATGACATATAAGTTAGCTTAATAAAAGTTAATTCATTGTAGAAAACCTAGGTAAACTATATATATATATATATAGATTTTTCTCCTTAACTATAAATTTAGTAATCCTACCAATTTTAGCACAATTTTTTTGCAATGAATGAACTTTTATTAAAATTTACTATGTACCACTATATAACAAATACCATTATGTATGCACTGTGATATGGATAGAAAATTCAGCTAGTCCTTTTCCTTTTCCTTCCTTTCTTTTGGTTTTTGCAAGGCAATGGGGTTAAGTGACTTGTGCAAGGTCACACAGCTAGGCAATTATTAAGTGTGTGAAGCTGGATTTTAACTCAGGTACTTCTGATTCCTGGGTCCATGCTCTATTCAGTGCACCTCCTAGCTGCCAAATTTAACTAGTCTTGCTTAATCTTTGATGAAGTCACGCTGACTCTTTGTAAACATCTCTGTCCTTCTTAGAATGCTGGCTAACCATTAAAGGCTAATTTTTTCTTTCAGGAATCAAAGTCAAACTTGAAGGCCTATAATTTAAAGACTGTCCTATTCCCTTTTGTGAAAGTTGGTACTTTTCCTTCTCCAATCTTGTGATCCCTACAGCAATTTTCATTATTAGCAATCACATCTGAAAGTTCTTTTAATAAAAAGGATGCAGTTCAAATGGGTTAAATAAATTCATCAAGAGCAACTTCCTTATTATATTTCTCTCCAAATATACCTTCTTCTGTTGAGGTTACATTTTTGCAATCTTGTCACTTTTTTCTTGTCTCCTCACTCCTGCAGCACACTGAGTCAGTTATCAAATCTTGTCATTTCTATCATTACAAAATTACTCTTATCTGTCCCTAAATTTCTATTTATACAGCCACTGCTCTAATACAGGTCTTCATTACTTCTAGCCTCAACTATTTTAATAGATCCTTCTTGGTCTTCCTTTATCTAGCACTTTTCTCTCTCTAATATATGTTCACACAAGTGCCCGATGTCTTTATTCAATAAACTGAAAATGCCTCTAAATATAAATTCTTCTTTCTAGCTTTTAAAGTACTTTCCACCTGGCCCCAAACTACTTTTTCAGGCCAATTACACTTTGCTCCACTTTAGTTACTCCTTGGTCCAGACAAACTGGTCTTCTCATTCTTTATGTACATCTCCCATCTTTTTATATTTTTGCCCTGATTTTCTCCTCATGCCTGGAATCCATTCCCACTTCACTTTCTTCTTGTAGATTCCTGTTTTCTTCAAATTTATGCTGTGATGCCAACTTCTATGTGAAGACTTTCTTGAGTCACCCTTTACCATAAGCTGTGAGAGCTTTCCCAACAAATAAATCTACTCTGCATATACTTTGAAGGGATTTATTTACACACATACATACATATTGTCTACCCAATGAAATAGAAGCTCCTTATGTGCAGGCACGCTTTCATTTTTGTCACTGAATCCTACCACCTTTAAGATTGCCTGGCACATAGAAGGGTTGAAAGATGACCATCTCTACTCCAACTCTCACTCAAAAGAATCCACATGATGGCCAAAAGACAAGTCATTTCCTACTCCTTCCCATCGTAGCTCTCCCCACAACTTTTCTTTTTCTTCTAACTTAGAAGCTCACATCAGTGTTGTTAAAAACTGAAGGCTAAAAAAACTCTTTACTTGTGTTAAAAATACATATGTATATGAAAAAAAAATATATATATATACATACACACACACACACACACACACACACACACACAAGTTCAGCACTACTATCATGCAGCTCAATAAACAGAATTTATTACTTTTGTATTTCTTTCCCCTTAATAATTTTTAATACTTCTTTCTGGAAAATGTTTCTGATTTTTCAAAGAATTTTGCAGTAAGAATGCAATTTTACTAAGCAACTTGCCTCCAAAGCTAATATGATGTTCTCAAATCAGACAATTCTCTCTACCCCTAAATGACCTTCTATGTAGAAATGTCTATTTACTCTGCATGAAGGTAAATATATCATCTTTTGCTCTTGTATTGAAGGATAATCAAATACCTTACAGCTTCTAGCCTATGATAACCCAGATGTTTCCAAAGATTTTGCAAAAGAAAATTCTTGCCAACCTAAATACATAACAATCCTATTGTAAGTGATCAATGAATATCATAAAGACCTCAAATTGATATTTTGAATGGGGTGGAAAATATTAGTAGAAAGAGGCTTACCAGAATCTGAAAAATATACTGGAAAGTAGTTTTTCTTTTTTAAATTTATAAATAAATTCCTACTTTTTAATATTTCCCAATACTTCATTTTTGTTTAGTACAGTGATATCACACTAGTTTAATATTTTAAAGTTTATAATTTTCGAATCTTTTTTAACCTTCCAATATTAAAGTAAAGGACCCAAGTCTAACCAAAGACAGGATTGGTCAAATGACAGAATGTCTAGTTCCAAACTGAGACAAATTTTTTAAAAAAAGAGGCATGCATTAAGTTATTAAAAATCAAATTTACCAATAAAAGTCTGATTCCTGTGTCCAGGCTTCTGTTCCACCACAAGTCTTTATTGAATACAAGTAACTGCATCAATGATACAACTACCATTTCCAATAATGCATTTTCTGTATTCTGCCATACCTGTAGTAAATATATTGTCAATTTTTGATGTATTTTAAATTTTTAATTAATTAAATTAATAATTTTTAATTCTAAGCAAAATTAAATTCCCCTTGACTTCATTGGTTATACATATTTAGAGAAGCCAAACATTTCTTCAATATGGCAAAAGTAAAAATAGTTTAAAAGCACACAAAACCTACCATTCTAAAGGCTCTTGTGAATCCAATGCAAACAGAGACAGAGTGCAGTACTTGTAAAGAACTGTCAAGTGAAAGAAACGCGATCATAGCAAAAGGTGACACTGAAATAATAATGAACAAAAATTAAATTCTGCCATGGGTAAAGCCTTCTATCATAATTTAATTTGGTAAATTGAGATAATTACATAATTCAAATAACTGACTGAGAAAATATAAGAGTAAAACATTTATTTTAACTTAGGAACATAATATAAAATTCAGAAATTTAGTAGTATTTTGTTGAATTGGTTTTCCTACCTAGAGTTAGCAATATTCGTCTGACAACACCAACTTTTACAAGTCTCGTTTGCTTTTCCAAGAAGAGGGTCACAGTTCTTGTATCCTTTGGAAAGAAAGGATTTCGGAAAATTCCAAACACATAGACACTCTGAATTTCCCTAAGCAGCCATGTTACTATAAATAGAACCATCAAGATATAACTAATAATAGTTTGGGGGCTGGTTTTGGAAAAGGCTGAAAAACCAGCAAAGAAATGCAAAAGGCTACCTTCAATTAGTGCTAAAACTAGTAAAATGAAATAAAAAAGGCATTCCTGCCATCCAAGTTGTTTTTTTGAATTATTATGTAGAATCTTAGATTTGGTTGAAGCTCTCTGTCTGATTATGCCTTCAAGCATAGAATGACCAATCACACTTAGGTTAAGACTTAGTAAGAATCCAAATCCACTCATGAAAAGTACCACACCAACAGTGCTAGGAATGAAATAGGATGCTATAGATGTTCCAGCAGAAACAAGAAACATTACTATTAACCTGTAAAGAAAAGAAAAAAAAATTCTGTAACCATTGTTACAAGGGAAGGTTTGCGTTTATTTGGAAACAAATGTAATATAAAAGCAAAAGGCATTCATAAAATTCACTCCCCCCTCCAATTTACCTTAGATGGCTTGACATAGGTGAACCTCCAAGGCCAAACTCCAAAACCTGCTCCATTCCCCACAAAAAAAGTGCATCAGGCGGGGGCAGGGTCCCCAGTGCCCACATAAAAGGCAAAAATACAAATAAGATGTGCAAAATCTGATTGACTTGCTCTAGAGCTGGTAAATTAATTGTAAACCTAGAAGAAAGAAAATCAAAATTATACAACAGTAAGTTATTACATGGTATTACAGTAGAATCTAAGTTCTTTGAAAGTAGGAATAGTTTTAATTTATCTTTGTATCTCCAGTGCAGTACCTGGGAAGTAGTTAGCACATGATAAATATTGAGTTGAATTGAGTAGGAATTATCTATTCTAACCCTCTCGTTTAATAGAAGAGGACCCTCTTTGGTGAGGTTAGCTGATTTTCATAAGTTAATTATCCATCCAATAAACAATTTTTAAGGACCACTAAGTGCCTGGCACTATGCTAAGAACTGGGATACAAAAGGAGGCAAAGGACAGTTCCTTGAACTCAAGGAATTTACGAGCTAATACAGATCATAGAACCAGTAAACAGCAGAGCTAGAATTAGAACTCAGATTCTGACTTCCAATCTTCCAATGATCTTTTTCCTATACCATGGTGTATAATGAAGGATTTTTGCAGAAAAAGAAACCTACACAAAATAATTGTAGACAGTTTCCCAAATCTACACATACAGCCCAGTTCAAATATTTAAGAAGGATAACCAGTCCCAACATGAATTATTCATGAATGAAAACCTTAAAGTCAATTAACTGAGTTCAATTCAAAGGCAAAGATAACCTGTGCAAGAGATCCTCTAGCTCTAGTTTTCTAACAAATAAAGAAAATCATGAGCAAAGTTTTGAACACTTTGAATTCAAATGAATAAAATCAAGAAAATAAAAATTCAGATAACACCTTAATTATACTACACAGTAATATATCAGAAGAAAATGCATAAAAAGCAGGGCAGGTGTGTGTGTGTGTGTGTGTGTGTGTGTGTGTGTGTGTGTGTGTGTGTGTGAGAGAGAGAGAGAGAGAGAGAGAGAGAGAGAGAGAGAGCACGTGCGGTGAGAGAGAGCGCACCAGCCTGCAGGGAATAGAAAATTTCCTTTTAAGCAAAAGAAAGATGAATTTAGGGGTAACAGCAAAATGCTAAGTTCTTTATCAATAGTTTCTATAAGTGTAATGTTTAAGTTTTTGGGAGGTGTTCAATTTTTTAAAGGTAAACAAAAATTTTTAATATTTCTTTTTACAATTTTGAGATCAAATTTTCTCTCTTCCACCCTTCCCTTCTCAAAAAGGAAAGCAATTTGGTATAGATTATATAGGTACAGTAACTGGTGCTAACTTTTAAAATCAATTTCATTTAGTTCTTAGAAGAAAGCATGCTTTTAGCCATAAAAAGAAATCACATAATCAAAAACAAGTCAATGTTAAGACCTTAATTGTGTAGAAGAAAAAAAAAGTCTCACATTATCTTATTCAAAGCCATTCTACTTAAAAAAATTACATGGATGCACATACATTAACTCAAATCAAGGCATTATAATTTGTTTTTATTAAGATCAAAAGGAAAAAATACTCAATGATGGTATAGAAAGATAATCTTTACGTGTGGAAGCAGGGAGTCTACTGCAGAGAGAAATTCAGTTGTTTTGTAATTTGTATTTATAATGTCATCCTTTCCTTTTTTTAATTTGGAAAAATACTTATATTTCTTTTTATTTACTCAAGAAAATATTCCTGATAGTGTTTTACAAAGGGAAAAAATCTGTTAACTTTGTGGAAAAACAATCAAATCAAGTCATGTGAAGTGGAAAGAATATTAGACCTGGAATAAGGAGACTGGGCTCAGCCACTTACTGGCTGTTAGTTCTTGGTTAAGCCAATTAGGGGGCTCAGTTACTTCATCTGTAAAAAAGGGTAAAGAACATGTATTATCTATTTTATATTACTATAAAAAAAAGACTTTGTAAAACTTGATGAATATAAGCAAACCACTTAACTGGTACACTTCAGAAAAAAATTCACATATAGAATATTCACATACTAATGAAAAATGAACAGATTTATGTTTTGGCATTCTTTAAACAACTTAAGATGATAAAAAATTATATATGATGAATATACAGTACTTGTTTATGATGATTAAATAAGACTACAGGCAAAGTATTATTAAAAATAAAGCAATCACTTATTCATATCTTAAAAAGAGATGGGATACTGTTAGCTTTTCTATAATGTAATGTTAAGAGATAAAATGTTTCATTTCGTGATCGATCATCTGCCTCAGAAAACAACATTCATCTGAAGACAACAACTTATGTCTATATTTGAATCTTGACTGATAACTATCCTCATAAACATCATTTTTATGTTAATGTCCCTTAATTCTCCCTAATTAACTAAGCAAAAAATGAGCAACTTTAGGCAAATTTTTACTTTCTACTGACATTGATGTTTATGAGGGTGTTTATGACTTTCTTTTAATTTTTTTAAAGAAATATAGTAATTTTTCAGCAGTTTTTAAAAAATTATTTTAATAAAATGCACCTTTTCTATTAAAACTAGTCAGATTTTTAGCAAAGTCCATTTATTTTAATGTTAGTTCAAGAATAAATAAAATACAAAGGCATAAAGAATAGTAACCATGCAATATTTATACTTTCCCTTCACTAAATCTCTGTTGGGTGTTATCCAGGAAAGTGACCTTCCAAATGAAAATCAGGATCTATGTCATCAGGTTTGTAATTATCATTAAAACAGGGTATGGGTTATAGTGGAAGAAAAAAAACTATTCTGTAAATTATGATTTTGAAAAAACTTTAAAAAAGAAAGGAAAAACCCTTTATTTGTTAAGGAGGCACTTATAAAGCTATATATTGAAATTCCATTTCTCCATAGTACAATCTCTCTGATTACTCTAACTTTGTAAATCATACCACTAAAAAGGAGACTAACATAAAAACATGATTTTTTTCTAAAGTCATCAATAACACATGTTTTTGTCCTGGCACTAAAGCTCTATTTATATGTGTGTATGTGTGTGTGTGTGTGTGTGTGTGTGTGGTGTGTGTGTGTGTGTGTGTGTACACATATATATAAATACTATAGGCAGTCTTGTTCATAAATGTATAATTAGAATGACTATGTTAAAAATTGAAAGATACTAGGAATTGGTTTTTATTGACTAAAAATATATGTGTTTTTTATAATTCTATCTGGATACTAACCTGGAGAACAGAAAGCTGTAATCTATAGAAACAGAGAAATAAGGGGAGAACATGCAAAAATAAGTATAATTTAAGAAATTATCCATACATATTATAGGGAATAAAGTCCATTTTTCCTGTGTTACAGCTAATTTCATCAAAAGATTTATGTCTGGTTCTTTTATGAATTAGTGTTAGTACAGAGAGTTAGAGTAGCTACATTTTCAATTTTAAATCTCATCTATTTAAAAATGAAATTTATGTAAATACTATGCACAAAATTTTTTTAAAACATAAAAAGTAATTGGAGAGGATCACACAAGATGAGATGGATAATTTAGATTATTTAAAATTTGAAAGATTTTGCACCAAAAATTCTGATATAGCAAAAATTTGAAAGGAAATATAGTACCAGGAAACAAATCTTTTTAATATGTTTCTATGATAAAGGTCTATTTCCAAGATATATAGGGAACTAATTCAAATTTATGAGACTAAAAACTATATTCTACAAAAGATATAAAAGGAAAGGATATGAACAGGCAGTTTCAAAGAAATTCACATAAAATAGGCTTAAAATTACTAATAATCAAGAGAAATGCAAAGCACTTTTTACTCCAACTGGTAAAGATAACAAAAAAAAAAGGAAAATGACAAAGGCTGGAGGACATACAGAAAATCATGGTGCACTGTTGCTGAAGGTGTCATTATGTCCAGCCATTCTGGAAAGCAATTTAGAACTAAAGTGAGGAAATTACCAAACTCTGCAAACCATCTGAGCCAATTATGCCATTATTAGGCCTATACTGGAAATACAAGAAAGAAAAAAATAATCTCTATGGACACAAATATTTATAATAGCTTTCTTCATGGGAGACAAAAAATTGGAAACTACTGGGGTGACTTCCTATTGGGGAACTGTGCCACGAAAAATGAAGAAATTGACAAATTCAGAGGAAACTAGTAAGACTTTTAAAAACTGATATAGAGAAAATGAGCAGAATTAGAACAATACAATGTTCACAACATTGAGAAAATGCTGAAAGACTTCAGAAAACCCTGATCAATACAATGAAAAAATTTAAGTCCCATGCAGCAGTATTTAAGGGATTTTATTTTTAAATCTGCTCAATGGGAGCAAAGGGATGTATTAGGAGACAGATTTTTTTTTTTAGGTTTTTGCAAGGCAAATGGGATTAAGTGGCTTGCCTAAGGCCACACAGCTAGGTAATTATTAAGTGTCTGAGACTGGATTTGAACCCAGGTACTCCTGACTTCAGGGCCGGTGTTTTATCCACTGTGCCACCTAGCCACCTAGCTGCCCCAAGACAGATTTAAAAAAAAAAAAAACTCATCTGAAAAATAAAAATAAACAATTCCCACAAAAATAATTCATCATTTTATTTTAAAATGACATCATCTTATCTCTTAAAGATTTCAACCACCTCTTTGAAGTGAGTATAGAATTTGAATCAATAATTTAATTGATAAAAGAGTTTTTCCCTCTTTCTTCCATGATTACCTGGTTAACTACTTTAATTCTAGCAAATTACTCTGTGGAAGACTGATTTTTATACTTTTAAAACATTATTCTAAAATCTAATTTTATGGTCATATAAAAGTATTTGAATTATCATTAAAATTATTTTCCCTTTAGGAAAGTTACTTTACAATTTATACTATCTGCCTAAAGCAGGTAAAGGAATAAAGGAATTTATAAAATTTTTACCTGTGTGCAAGATCCACGGCAATAAAGAATATAATATAAAGAGGTCTCATGAGAGCAGTAAATTCATAAGTGTCAAGTGTTTGAAAAGCAGCAGTCTCAGTGGCTGTATTTACAATTAATGAATATTCTGCTATGCATAGAGTCACCCATCCAAAGATAAATATCAGAACAGTGCCTCCTATATTACCATATAATAAGGTTATTCTGTTGGGAAGCAGGTACCATGTTCCAAGTCCACAAATGACTCCAGCAAGTACAGAATGGAAAATCGTGTTAACCATATATTTCTTTCCTGGAATTATAAATTTGATTGTTTCAGCATCTGCACAACCTGAAGATTCATATTCATCTTCATCTGTCAAGGTATCTGGATTCAGAATTCGTTCTATAGTCACTGATTTCTTCTTTGCATATAAACTTGTCATTTGGATGACAAATGCAACAAAAAGCATTAATCCACCTGAAAGTGCTGCAGAATAATAGTCTTTCAGAATGTCTAATTGGTATAAGAGTGTTCCTATTCCTCCCAAAACCCATGGCATCAGAAAAAGAATTATTTGATTAATATATATGTGAGGAGGGGCGCAATAGCCTAATTTAAATCGAGGACCTCCAAGAATTGTTTGTGGAAAGCGCTTCAGAAAGAAGTCCTGCTTGTAATCATTCAGCAAAGGTACATCTGGACCCATTCTTTTCACTCAGAAATATTGTGAAAGTCTCATCTTTCCTCTTGTATGGAGTTCAATCTAAGAAGAAAAAAAAAAGAAAAATTTTAAAGTAAATAAAAATTTTATTGGCATTTTATTGGTAATATATAATTACTAATATATATCATTTCAGATTTTGCCAAAACTAGATAATTTAATATTTTGAAATCTTTCTTTTAAAAAACCTACAGTAGGGGTGGCTAGGTAGCGCAGTGGATAAAGCACCGGCTCTGGAGTCAGGAGTACCTGGGTTCAAATCCGGTCTCAGACACTTAATAATGACCTAGCTGTGTGGCCCTGGGCAAGCCACTTAACCCCATTGCCTAGCAAAAACTTAAAATAAAATAAAAAACCTACAGTAGATAGAGCATCAGCCCTGGAGTCAGGTGGACCTGAGTTCAAATCCTGCCTTAGACACTTAATAATTACCTAGTTGTGTGATCTTGAGCAAGTTACTTAATCCCACTGCCCTGCAAAAAACAACCCCCCCCCCAAAAAAAACCCTACAAATGTTCTCCTGGTGATGCTGTATGGTTGCAAATCTTGGAGTAGCATCCTGAAGAATCAGAGTGGTTTGTGACTCAAAGGGTGATGAAGAGAAGTACAGCAGATATAAGTCTGCTGCCACATATTTCTAGTGGGAAAAAATGGTGTGAAGGATATTAGAAAATGAAAGCTTTAAAAAGGAGGTGTGACATTCAGGTGGGGAGAGTTAGAGAGAAGGGCTGGACAGCCCAAGAATTACACTGAAATCCACAAAACATCAAAAGATCTAAAGGAAGGCCTCTCCCATGTTGGATGTATTCTCTATGGAAGCTCTATGGGACAACCCAGGCAACATCGAATAGGATAACAGATGTACATTAGATACAATATGTGTCAAAAAAAGAAAATAATTGCATTAATGAGATCTTTTGAGTCATTCAAATAACAAACCCCATATACTCATTAGAATTCCAACTATTCAACTCAAGTTTTCCAGTGACAATGTATTAGGCCTAAACTGGTCCTTTTTCTATTGTGATTTTTAAGTTGTTTTTTCCCTTCTTCAGAAAAATTCTTTATAGGGGAAGAGGGGCAGAAATTCTAAGGATTCATATGCTCTTAAAAGAGCTAGAGAGGGTCTTAGGGATCATCTAATCTAATTCCCTCATTGTATACATATATAATACACACACACACACACACACACACACACACACACACACTCAAGAATTAGAAATTAAATGAAGTTCTACTATTCCAAATGAAGTAGTTTGAACATTACCTCTATTATACAATGTATTCCCAGAAATGTCTAAATAAATTATATCATTTTAAACATAATAACTATAACATCACCTGGTTTGTATCTCAAAGAAAGGGAAAAAAGAGGAAAAAGTATCCATATGGGAATAAATATTTATAATATCTTTTTTTTCATGGGAGGCACAAAGTTGGAAACTGGAGCAGGAGAGTATTTTCTAACAATAGAAAAGTTAAACAATTGTGGTATATGAATGTAATGGGGTATCACTGTGCCATAAGAAATGATGAAATGGACAATTCAGAGGAAAGTCAGAAGACCTTTATGAACTGATTTATGAACTGATGCAGAACAAAGTGAGAAGAACTAAGAAAACAATTTATACAATAATATTATAGAAAACTGATCAAGGAAATGAAAAATCATGTGTTTAAAGGAATGCAAACAATAGGGGCGGCTAGGTGGCACAGTGGATAAAGCACCGGCCCTGGAGTCAGGAGTACCTGGGTTCAAATCCAGTCTCAGACACTTAATAATTACCTAGCTGTGTGGCCTTGGGCAAGCCCATTTGCCTTGCAAAAAAAAAAAAAGAAGGAATGAAAACAAACCACATTTCCTGGCCAAAATAATAAGTTTCAAATGTAGAAATAGATATATATTTTCAGGTAAGACTCATGTGAGAATTCATATTTTGTTGGTTTTTCAAAATGTATTCAATGGAGAAACATACAAAAGTAAATGAGCACAGAATTCTTGTGTTCAATGGACTCTAGAAACCTAGTTACTGGGATAAAGACTCACTATTTACAAAAACTGCTGGGAATACTGGAAAGTAAGCTGGCAGAAATTAGGTAGAAATCAAGATCTCACAAAATGTCATTTTGGATCTCTGGTTCATGACCAAATAAGAGAGAAAGGATCAAAGAAGATAAAATGAACAATTTTGATTGCATAAAATTAATTAATTTTAAGGTTTTTTTGCAAGCCAATGGGGTTAAGTGGTAATTATTAAGTATCTGAGGCCGGATTTGAACTCAGGTACTCCTGACTCCAGGGCTCTATCTACTGCGCCACCTAGCCACCCCAGATTACATAAAATTTAAAAGTTTTTGCACAAACAAAACCAAATCAGCTAAAATTAGAAGAAAAACAGGTAACTTGGAAAAATCAGTTTCTCTGATAAAGGTCTCACATTCAAACGGACCTGATTCAATTTATAGGAACAAAAGTCAATCCCCAAATGATAGTTAAAGAATATGAATAGACAGTTTTCAAAATAAGAAATCTAAACATCTATAGTACTATAGAAATGCTCAAAATCATTATTAAAAAGGTTTTTTTTTTAAGGTTTTTGCAAAGCAAATGGGGTTAAGTGGCTTGCCCAAGGCTACACAGCTAGGTAATTATTAAGTGTCTGAGAACGGATTTGAACCCCGGTACTCCTGACTCCAAGGCCGGTGCTTTATCCACTATGCCACCTAGCCGCCCCTATTAAAAAGATTTAAATCCACCCTAAGGTACTTTCTCCTACCTATCAAGACTGGTAAAGATGACAAAAAGAAAATGACAAATTTAGAGGGGCTTCAGGAAAAATAGGCACATTAATTAACTGTTGGGTTAATTATAAATTATTAGACCAGTCAGTCTAGAAAGGAATTTGGAACTATACCCTAGGAGCCATTAACCTGTGCACATCCTTTAATCTGGCGTTATTCATTATTGGACTTTTATACCCCTAAAATGACCAAAAAGCCCATACATGCAAAACTATACACCTGGAAATTAAGAGGATATCCATCTACTAAGAAATGGATAACTAAATTATGATATATAAATGTGAGGGAATATTACTGACCCATAAATGACAAAATGCACAATTCAGAGAAACTCAGAAAAAAAGATCTATATCAACTGATAAGTGATGAGCAGAAAAAGGCAATTTACATAATAAAAATATTATTAATAAAAAAATCTTCAGAGTTTTATCAATGTAATAACAAACCAGAATTTCAAAGATGCTGAAGCATGCTAACACTCTTGACAGAAGTGATGAACTTAAAATGCAGAGATACATTTTTGGAAATGGTCAATGAAAGAATGGCTTTGCTTCACTATGTACGGGGTTTTTTTCCTTTCCTTCTTTTATTGTTCGTTTGGATGAGGGGGGATTGAGAGAACCAAGAAAAAAAAAATCTGAAAAATACATGCTTGCTCATTGAAAAATAATTAGATTTAAAGAAATTTGGATAGGAATTAAGTTTTCACCACAAATTCTGACTGTGCTTTCTATACCCTTGACAATTGCTTTTTCTCCTCCCCCTCTAGTCATTCTTTCCTTTATTAATCTTCCTTCTATATCTGCCTTTTTAATGTAGTCTGAAAAACTTGTCTTTAGCTCTCTCTCTCTTTTTTTTCCTGCCTCTCTCTGCCTAAATTTTCTCAACTTAAAAGGGATCCTACTTTGCAGAATTGTTGGAGAGAACAAATGAAATATATAGTTCCTGGCATATTATTAGGCACTACACAATATTCCCTTCCCCTTCTCTTCTTCTGACAAAGAAAGACTATTAAAATTTTATGTGTGTTATGAATCTTTAAATGAATAAAACAAATTTATTTTACATTTATGGATTACAATGAAAAGGAATTATAATGAAATGATCATATTGAAGTATAGTTAAAAATATTGTTGAAAACCAAGTTTAGGGGCGGCTAGGTGGCGCAGTGGATAGAGCACCAGCCCTGGAGTCAGGAGTACCTGAGTTCAAATCTGGTCTCAGACACTTAATAAATTACCTAGCTGTGTGGCCTTGGGCAAGCCACTTAATCCCATTTGCCCTAAAAAAAAAAAAAAAAAAAAAGTTGTTTATAGACTCTAAGTTAAGAATTCCTGAAAGAGAAAAGAAGGTGTAGATCCAAACTTTAGGAAAAACCCATAATTAGGGGACATGATATGGATGAGGAGACAGAGAGAAGTAGTGAAATACAGGAGAACCAGAACAGGATCAAGAAAACCCACTAAGGGTGGTCAACAGTGTCAAAAAGAAATAGATTAAAAAAAGATGAAGAAATGAGAAAAAGACAAACAGATTTGGTAGTTCAATAATGAGGTCAGAAATTAGATTTCAGAGGGTTCTGAAGGAAAGAAGACTAAGTGGAGGCAACTCTATGTATAGAAAGTTTTCACAAGGGGAGAAGAGGTACAGGAGGGATAGTAGAATTTAGTGAAAAGTCTTTTAAAGGAAAGATCTTAGGCATATCTGAGCTCAACAGGCAAAGAACCAATAGATAGGAAGAGATTAAAGATTAGAGAGAAGAGATGGTTCAGTGGGGCTATTTGCTGGAGAAGACAGAAGGGGATCAGATTAATAGATGGAGGGGTTACCCTTGGCCAGAAGGCTACCTGGTTTTTTAATCAGAGACAAGGGAAGAAGAGGAAAGTATAGAGATGAAGAAAATGGAAGAAGAACTCACATAGAATACTCAACTTTATAAAACAAGAATCAAGGTCCTCAGTTATAAGAAAGGTTATAGGAGAAGGTGTAGAGAAGCTTTTGTGGAGGAAAGAAAGTTTGGAATAGTTTCTGTGGAGAGTGAAAGGAGAAGTCTATTTCTCCTGATAAAACTATCTCTCCACTTGGAAGGGAAGGGATTATTTCATTTATGGTATTTGTATCGTTAGTGTCTAGCACAGAGCCTAGCAAAGCAAACTCTTAATAAGTACTTAATGGTTTTTTTTCTTTAGTAAAACTTGCCAAGAGAAACTAGTACATAGCTATCTATATAATTCTTCTTCCTCTTTCTAACTTAAAAGACAATAGGAAAGACAGAGGAAATTATGAGTAAATATGGTATTTGATTTCTTGAGAACCTCACCACCCCATTAGGTGAAACAAGTTTGTAATCTCAGTGTAATCTGAAGTTCCTTACTCTCCTTCTCCCATATATCCAATCAGCTGCCAAATCTTGTTTTTATATCTACAAAATCTCTCATTCTCTCCTCTTCTCTCTATATTATACATTTAATCATTCAACAATTGTACACTGAGTGTCTATGCATTAAGGGCTATGAAGAATACAAAGAAGAGGAAGGTTTTTATATCTTTCCTTATAAAATTTAAAGTCTAGTAGGGTGATAAGACACCTACACAGATAATCATAATACAATGTAAAATGCTAAAATACTATAAAAAGGATGCAAAGTTTTATGATAGTTCAGAGGTGGCAAATATTACTTTTCACTATTCCTTAAGAAAACTTTAATTTATAGTTCTTCTAAAATTAATTCAAAAGATGAAACCAGAATCTAAGTGCTTTCTGTGGATTTTGTTTATGTTGAAAAACACTGGAGTACTGAATTCCTCAAGGAATAGAAAATATCTCCAAATGAAGCAAAGGATCAGTGAGAGAAATACCACTGAGGAATCACAAAACCTCAGGGGAAAAAAAAGTCACAACCAAGGACTATGTGATGAGTTCTAGAACTAAATCAGTATTTAGAAGACCATTCTTTGTAGAAACTAGAGTCCCTATCTAGGAGGCTCTTCAAACCCATTCAGGACTATAGCAGGGGAAAGGGCCAGGGCTCAAACTACACCACCTGAGACAGAGAATTGGTAGAGTTGGGCCCCTACCTAAAGTCCCAGTCCAGATCTATTTTGGAGGCAGTACACAAAGAGGAAGATCCTGGGCTTAGCCTCCCTATCCATGACCATGATCTCCATTTCAATGTTCAAGGCAAAGACAGTTGAAGTATATAAGCTAAGAAACTATTATCAACCTGTCTTGCTAGCTGCCCTACTCCAAGACCTGAGAAATCAGTGTGGTTTCCTTTATCTATTCATTCCCCTCCTGGGTCCAGCAGTAAGGAACTTGATTAACAACTCCAGCAAATTGCAGAAGAGATTCAAAAGAAATAGATATGGGACAGCCATTCCTAAGAAAGATCATTAAATCTTAAGAAAGCAGAAGAAAACTCTTAAGAAAATGGGTTGAGAATTCCAATAAAAAAATTCCAGAAAAAGAAAATAAGCCAGCAATAATGAAAAGTATGATAGCAGGGAGAAAAAAGTTTGAACTGGTCATCACAAGGACTCTGAGAGAAGGGAGAAATGTAATAAGGATCAAATTGAAATATGGGATTTGAGGAAAAACTTAAAAAAAGACAATGAACAAATGAGAAGTTAGAAAAATTAACCCAAGTAGTAGATAATTTAAAATAAAAGAAAATGAAAAAACTCAAAAAATCTAATGATACAACAACACTAGAATACAAATGAAAATGAGGTAGATTTACTACTTAAAAAATGGAACTGAAAAACAGGATATGGTGATTTAATTTAATAAACAATGAATTCTCTGAAATCTGGGGATAGTATTTTTTTGGGGAGGAACTGCCTAGGTAAAGTAAAAACAGAAAGAATCTCTAATGAAAGAAACCCAAAATTTAATACATTCAAAATTCTGATTGACAAATTCCTGAAAGTGATCAGGTCAAAGAAAAAAAATATTCTAAGCAGTCAGAAAAAAAAAGTATCAAAGAAACAGAGTGAGGTTCATACAAGATTATGTAGTGATTGCTATGAAGGAAAGGAAAACAAGGAATCAAATTTATTGAAAAGCAAAAAGAGAAACTTCTAAAACCAAGAATAATTTATCTGGCAAAACTAAGCATAACCCTTCAAGGAAAAATAAGAGTTTTTAATAACAATCAACACTACTGAGAAAATGAAAAAATCCTATTAAGACAAATTCAAGCAATATGAAAGGACTAAATGATGATAAAGTCTTTACATCTTAAAAGGTTGAAGAGACTATAGCTCTTCCAGTCCTCTTGAAGGACAAAAAAAGCTCAGACTGAGGATGTGTGTGTTTAAAAAGACAGGAAAAGGAGGGAAGAGGGAAGTTTTTAATTGGGGAGGGAGCAAGAATATCATTCATATTTGAGTCAGGCAAGGAAAGGTTGGGGGGAACAAAAAAGAATATAGTGTACAAATACAATAAAGTAAAAGGGGTGAGATTTAAAAGAAGAGGTAGAGTTGAAATGGAAATAGTCACAAGCAAACAGATGATTGGTAATCCATCCCCCAAAATATTCATAAAAAAAGAATTATTTATAATTTTATGTAAGTTTTTTTGTCCCTAATACAATAGCAATGATTAGTACACTATCTAAACTGAAAATAAAAAAATTAACCTGTAGTATTACCCTTGAGAAGAGTCATGGCTGGAATGAGAGAGATGATAGCGAAAAAGAGGAAGGGTTATTGCTTGGAAGGAGTATCTCCTTCCTTAAGAACATCAGGGATTTCAACATTGGGGTGTTCTCTTTTTTGCTACTTTCACAAAAAGTAGCCTTCACTTATTTTAAATTCTTTAGAATCACTTTCATGTTTTGACTCATTGATTTTTTTTTCTTTACTTTCGATTCTGAGTGAATTGGAGAGGGGAGTTTCTTGAAATAGGTAGACCAATTAGGAAGCTAGGCAATGAGCAAAGGAGATGACCATGAATAGTGAGAAGTTAGAAGGGGCTATCCATGAAGATAGTATTGAAGTAGAGATGGACAATGTGTATTGAGTGAGATTCCTTTGTTTGACATATGAAAGCAAAAAAAAAAAACCATTGCCCTAGTTGAATGTCATCCCTTCCCTAGTGGTTCAAGTCCAAACATGATGTTCATACTGAGAATTTTTCTTCTTCCTGCAAGACAAATTTTGGGAAAAAATTTCCTTAACCAGGTTACTAGTAAGCCAAGGTTCTACTGTATAGCCTTTCAATCAACTTTCCCCATTAAAAGAGTGTTTAGAAAGTATTAGCTCTTAATGTGACCAGCAATTCTTTTTCAACCAGATAACTACCAGCCTTTTAACACTAATCTCTGCTCTCTACAGATCAATACAATCAGTTACAATATTCCCCCATGTATAAGATTCACCTTAATTTTGGGGCTTGAAATTTGAAAAAATATATCCATAGAGTTAATGAACTTGTTTTATTCATCATGAAATTCAAGGACCTTCTGCTTATAACTTTCAGGCATCTTTTGGGCATGTAAGCATGCTTAGTCCATTCCATTTCATGAACCTGAAGCACCAGTTGTGGCTCCTTTGAAATCAGTCACTTCTTTTTCATCATCAGTTCTTCTGGCCTCCTGCTGACCCATCTTTCTAGACACAGGAATTCCACTTGCCCTTTGCACTTCAATCCATCTCTTCACTTCCCTTTCTAACTCAGGCCATTTGGCTGCCTTGCCTCTCATGGCTTTCTTCTGCCATGGTATTTTAAGTAGGGTTTCTTCCTGTAAACATTCTTGGATTGGTTTCTCAGTTGGAGGAGGACCAAACTAATGCTCAGCAGCACAATTTCCATTCACTTTTTGCAAACTGGATCTCTTTGAACTTGAATTCAGCATCATATAAAATTTTTTTCTGAGCCATTGCTGGGCAGAACATGGCAAAATATACCAATAACAAAGGCAAAACACTGAGTGCAAAGACAGCAAATTCAAAAAAAGCAGGAAATGCAAGTAAAAAAATCTACACCCACTGTATAAGATGCTCCCAGTTTTTAGACCCCAAATTTTCCAAAAAAGGGTGCATTGGGGTGACTAGGTGGTACAGTGGATAGAGCATCGGTCCTGGAGTCAGGAGGACCTGAGTTCAAATCCATCTCCAGACACTTAATAATTACCTACCTGTGTGACCTTTGGCAAGTCAATTAACTCCACTGCCTTCCCCCCCCCCCACAAAAGAGTTCATCTTATACATGGGGAAATGTGGTATTTGCTTATCCAGGGAAGAGTGGTGTCTAATGAGAACGAATTCATACCATTTTAAGCCTGAGGTGGCAGCAGAGAGCCGGAAGAGCTAACAAAAAGTTTCACCTTTCTCCCACTCTAGGGGAACTGAAGGGTAATAGCAACCATTGGAGCTTTTGGTGAATGACATCAAATCTCCCTAGTCAATCAGAAATCACTCAACTGAAACTTTCAGCAGATTGAGTCTAATTGGTGCATCGCTCTCTTTTTTTAAATTTTATTTTTCCTATCTACATATAAAGATAGTTTTCAACATTTCATTTTCTGTAAGATTTTGAGTTTGACCTTTTTTTTAACTTCCCTCCTTTTCCTTCCCCCCCAACTTGGCAGTAAGTAATCTGGTATAGATTATACATGAACAATTGTGTTATACATATTTCCATATTAGTCGTGTTGTGAAAGAAGAATCAGAACAAAAGGAGGGGAAAACCATGAGAAATGAAAAGCATAAAACAAATTTTTAAAAGTGAAGATAGTATGCTTTGGATTGCAATCAGATTCCATTGGTCTTTCTCTGGATGTGGATGGCATTTTCTATCACAAATCTTTTAGAACTGTCCTTGATCATTGAACTGCTGAGAAGAGCAAAGTCCATCATAGTTGATCATCACATAATGTTGTGTACAGTGTTCCCCTGGGTCTTACCTCACTCAGTATCAGTTCATATAAGTCTTTCCAGGTTTTTCTAAAATTCATCTGCTCATGAGTTCTTACAGAAAAAAGGTATTTCATTATATTCATATTTGTTTAATTATTTGTTTAACTATTTGTTTAACTATTTGAACATTTCAATTTCCAATTCTTTGTCACTACAAAAAAAATTTATAAATATTTTTGTACATATGAAACTTTCACCCTTTTTAGATCTCTTTGGGATACTAGTAGTGATATCTGGATCAAAGGTTATACACAATTTTATGGCTCTTTGGCCATAGTTCCAAATTGCTCTCCAGAAAAGTTAGATCAGGTCACAACTCCACCAACAGTGTACTATATCCTGCTTTTCTCACATCCCTTCCAACATTTATCAATTTTCTTTTTTGTCAAATTAGTCAATCTGATATGTGTATGGTGTGTACCTCAGAGTCGTTTTAATTTGCATTTCACTAATTAGTAGTTACTTGATATATTTTTATTTGAATATAATTAGTTTTAATTTCTTCACCTAAAACCTGCCTATTCATATCCTTTGACCATTTATCAGTTGGGAAACTATGTGTATATCTATATGTGCATTTGATTGAGTTCTCTATATATTTTAGAAATGAATCCTCTATTAGAAATACTAGCTGTGGGGGCAGCTAGATGGCGCAGTGGATAGAGCACCGACCCTGGAGTCAGGAGAACCTGAATTCAAATCCGGCCTCAGACACTTAATAATTACCTAGCTATGTGGCCTTGGGTAAGCTACTTAACTCCATGGCCTTGTAAAAACTTAAAAAAAAAAAAAAAAAAGAAATACTAGCTGTAAAAATTGTTTCTCAACTTTTTTCATTCCTTGGTTGTATTTGTTTTATTTGGGCCAAACCTTTTAAATTTGATATAATCAAAATTATCCATTTTGTATTTTATGATGATCCCTACTTCTTCTTTGATCATAAACTTCTCCCCTATCCCTAGATCTGGAGTTGTTTTCTTTTTCCATTTGGTCAATTGTGGGGTTTTTTTTGGTTTTGTTTTTCTTTTTTTTAATTTATTTATTCTTATTTTGTACAAATAATGTTTTTTATACATTACTAAAAAATTCTTCTTTAAGAGTAAACATAATACCCCATCCCCCAAGAAATTATAGACCCACATAAGCAATAAAGTAAAGGGGAGAGAAAAATTAAAATTATTAATAGCAATAAAATTATTATTATTATTATTATTGTTATTGTTGTTGTAGGTATGGCCAGGTGGTGCAGTGGATGGAGCACCGGCCCTGGAGCCAGGAGAACGTGAGCCCAAATCTGGCCCCAGACACTCAACAATCACCCAGCTGTGTGACTTCATGCAAGCCACCCCAACCCCATTGCCCTACAAAAACAAAAAAAGAACCAAAATAAAATAGTAATAATAATAATAATAATAGTAGGGGCAGCTGGGTGGCA
This sequence comes from Macrotis lagotis, assembly GCF_037893015.1. Lineage (NCBI taxonomy): Eukaryota > Metazoa > Chordata > Mammalia > Peramelemorphia > Peramelidae > Macrotis > Macrotis lagotis. The sequence goes on along the minus strand of NC_133661.1, from coordinate 262,829,468 downwards.
GACAGATTATTGGTCCTTGAGCCAGGAGCACCCAGGTCTGAATCTGGCCTCAGACACCCAACAATCACCCAGTTGTGCGCCCCAGGCAGGCCACCCAGTCCCATTTGCCCTGCAACACCCCCCCCCCCAGAAAATAATAAAAATAAAAAAATGTGCTTCACTCTGTGTTCCAACACCACCAGCTCTGTTGCAGGTGGATCACATTCTTTAGGATAAGTCCATCACAAAAGTTACTTCCATATTTTCCCACTGTTGCCATTGCTGATCGCAACTCCCTCCTTTCCTATTTCTCCACTACCATGCACTATATTTTCTCTCTCCTTTCACTCTGACTCTGCTGTAGGGTAGCTGAGTGGCACAGCAGACAGATCCCCAGCCCTGGGGCCAAGAGGCCCCTGAGCCCACATACCACCCCTTACCCAGCCTCCACCTGTCCCTATGGTCCTGGACAGGCCATCCAATCCCAGCCCCTTGAAAGAAGTAAAAAAAGAAAATGTGTCATATCTGACCACTCTCCCCCCATGGTCCATCCTCTCCTCCATCACTCACCCCCCCCTTCCCCCTGTCCCCACCTCCTTCTTACTCCAGATGTCTATACTCCATTGAGTATATATACTGTTTCCTCTCCTAGCCACCTCTGATGAGAGTGAAGATTCCCTCATTCCCCCTTACCTCCCCCCCTTCCATATCATTGCAATAGCTCATTGTAATAAACAAAAATCTTATTATATGAAATATCTTGGCCTATTCCCCACTCCTTTTTCTTTCTCCCATTACATTTCCCTTTTTTATATTGACTCCATTTTTACACCACAATATATCTTCAAATTCAGTTTTCTCCTGTGCTTCATCTATAAAAGCTCCTTCTACCTGCTCTATTAAATGAGAAAGTTCATATGAGTATTATCAGTGTCATTTTTCTAATACAGGAATACATGCAGTTCATCATTAAGTCCCTCATATTTTCCTCTTCTCCACTCTCTATGCTTCACCTGAGTCCTGTATTTGAAGATCAAACCTTCTGTTCAGCTCTGGCCATCCCAACAGGAACATTTGAAATTCCTCTGGTTCATTGAAAGTCCATATTTTTCCCTGGAAGAGGACATTCAGTTTTGCTGGGTAGTTAATTCTCGGTTGCATTCTAAGCTCTTTTGCCTTCTGGAATATTATATTCCAAGCCCTACAAGCTTTTAATGTAGTTGCTGCTAAGTCCTATGTGAACGTGACTGAAGCTCCATGATATTTGAATTGTGTCCTTCTGGCTGCTTGTAATATTTTCTCTTTGACTTGGGAGTTCTGGAACTTGGCTATAATATTCCTGGGGTTTGTTTTATTTGGATCTCTTTCTCAGGGAGATCGGTGGATTCTCTCCATTTCTATTTTTTCCCTCTGCTTCTAGGATATCAGGACAATTTTCCTGCAGTAACTCTTTGAAAATGATGTCAAGGCTCTTTTCCTGATCATGACTTTCAGGTATTCCAATAATTTTTAAATTATCTTTCCTAAATCTGTTTTCCATATCTGTTGTTTTTTCAATGAGATGTTTCACATTTTCTCCTAATTTTTCATTCTTTTGGTTTTGAAGTATTGAGTCCTCATTTCTCAGAAAATCATCAATCTCCCTGAGTTCTATTCTTTGTCTGAAGAATTTGTTTTCCTCAGAGAGCTCTCTTATCTCCTTTTCCATCTGGTCAATTCTGCTTTTTAAAGCATTCTTTTCCTCAATAACTTTTTGAACTGTTTTATCCATTTGACCTAAGCTGGTTTTTAGTATGCTATTTTCTTCAGCATTTTTTTTTTGTATCTCCTTGACTAAGTTGCTGACTTCATTTTCATGTTTTTCCTGCATCTTTCTCATTTCTTTTCCCAGTTTTTCCTCTGTCTCCCTCACTTGATTTTCAAAGTCTTTTTTGAGCTCTGTCATGGCCTGAGCCCAATTTCTGTTTTTCTTGGAGTCTTTAGATACAGGAGCTTGTGTTTCCTCATCTTCAGATTGAGTGTTTTGATCCTTCTTGGGATCATGGGTGAAGTATTTCTCTATGGTGTTCCTCTTTTTTTCTCTGTTTACTCATTTCCCCAGCCTGTGCCTGGTTTTGGGGTGCTTCCTGAGCTTTTGGGACACCCCCACAAGGGTCTCAGTGTGTGAGGCTCTGTCCTCCCTCCTGGTCTGTGAATGACCTTATGTGCCCCGCCCCCTGCCACAGGGCTGAGGTGGGGGGGGGGCCCTGCTGTTCTATGGGGGGGCCTAGACTGTGCTCAGGATCTGAATGTGGTCAGAGACCCAGAGTCCTGTTCCAGAGGCAGACTGCAGTCTCCCTCTCTTCACTCTCCTCCCTAGGTTCAATGGGCTCATGCCCTGGGTCTCCTACTTACCAGCTCTGCCTGCTTCTGTTTCCTGGATCTGGGCTGTGGGGGCCAAGCTGCTTGCTGTGTGCCCTGAGGGCTGGGCTTCATGTGTGCGCGTGCTCTCTCTCTCTCTCTCTCTCTCTCTCTCTCTGGCAGAGGTCCCCAGCTGTTCCTCCAAGTTGTGCCTGATGCTCCCTGGGGTATAGGTCAGGAAACTGCCCCAGCTGCTGTGAGCCATGGCTCCAAGCGCCCTGAGGGCTGCTTCCAGGAGGCTGAAGTTCCTTTGCTCTGGCAGGCCGCCGCTCCAACCCAGTGGAGCCAAGCCTTTCCACTCTTTTCCAGGTTACCTTGGGTTGGAGAATTGCCGCACTGGATCCCTCTGTGGGTTCTGTCTCTCGAAAATGTAGAGTCCTTAGTTTATGAATTTTCCTCCACAGCAACTAAGAGAGGGTCCTCTCCTGTTGCCATCTTGGCTCTGCCTCCCCCCCATTGTGTTTTTAAAGGATGCTTTTCTTCAGTCAATTTTTGTGCTTTCTTTTCCAAGCTATTGCCTCTCTTTTGCATAACTTTCATTTCTTTTCCCAATTTTTCTACTTGATTTTTAAAAGCTTTTTTTTGACCTATTCCAAGAGGAAGCCCCTTTGGGACTTCACATGTAGACCTTTTCCACTGTCCTCTTCTGAGATAGTGTTGTGATCTTCCTTGTCACCATAGTAGCTTTCTATGGAGAAGGGTTTTTTTTTTCCATTTCTTACTCATTTTTTAGCCCAGTTCATGGTGTCTTAAGTGCTCACAGTGCACAATGTCCCAAACTTCTTGTGCTGGGGGCCAGGGACTTGCTCTCAGACTTTCTGTGCTGGGATCTCAAATGTTTTCAGCTTCCCTACTGCACTGGGGTTGCCCAGCCTAGTTCCA